>NC_084623.1:29033028-29132877 GCF_033978795.1 Nerophis ophidion | reverse complement strand
TGAATTTTTTTAATGAAAGAAACAGCTGTTCTAAATGTGTCCATCAGATGTCGCAATAGCCATTATTTGTATCTTTGGAGATGATGCTACACATGTAAAAAAAATATATATACCCGCATGAGATTAGTGCACCAGTCAAGGAAAATGAGCAAACTACATAAATAACATCCTGTAATTTGATTTTGACAATATTATTTTTTTATCTTGATGAATTGAAAATTAACACCAATGAGTTGACTGGTGAACATTATCACATGATTTATTAAAAAAGTATAAATAACGACAAATAAATGTGGAATACTATTATCCGCGACATATAAGTTTTTAAAAAAAACAACAACATTATGGTTTGTACATTTTCAGAATGTGTTTGTTCTATTTTCAAACAAAGAAAACAATCTGAAGTTGTCTTTATTTCTAATTTATCGTGCTGTGATTTTACCCGTCCGGCCTATTTGGGAGTAGGTTTTCCTCCATGTGGCCCCCGACATAGTTTGACATCCCTGCACTAGGGCCAATTTAGTGTTGCCAATCAACCTATCCCCAGGTGCATGTCTTTGGAGGTGGGAGGATACCGGAGTACCCGGAGGGAACCCACGCAGTCACGGAGAGAACATGCAAACTCCACACAGAAAGATCCCGAGCCCGGGATTAAACCCAGGACGACTCAGGACTTGCTGCCCCATTATTTATATATTTTTTTTTAAATGTTTTTTTAAACATATTTCTTAGTTTTTATAATACATTTTTAATTGAGTTTTTAGAAGAGACAACTATACACAGAATTGATTAAAAAATATATATACTGTAGGTATTTAACTTAACATAAAAAATACATTCAGTTCTATTTTGTGTAAAAAAAAAAATTACATAATATTAATAATAATAAATAAACTAGGTCTGTCAAAGGTAACGCAGTAATAATCAGTTCATTCAATTACAGAATGTTTAGCAGGCTGAATATTGCAATTTATTAACAGAGAAGGTTTAAACTTAATATATTTAAACTGTATATGCTGTATAGTTATATAATTATATCTATATTATATACTGTATATATAATATGGAAATGTTTCAACTATTTTATATTTTATTTTGCTACTATGGTACATTTTTTGTCTACTTTATGCCTTTTGTTTTCACTCTCTTTTTGGGCCTTTGTGTGCATTACTCTTTCAGTCCTTATCCTTTGTGACTGAGTTACTGTGTGGACCAATTTCCCTTGTGGATCATTAAAGTTTGTCAAAGTCTAAGTCTAAACATTGTCATGCAAAGATATGGCAACCATTAACTTGTGGAAAGAAACACATATACACAGACGTGATATAAAAATAACAAAAAAACATAGTGTCCAGCTTAGTGTCCAAAACTAAACAAAAAAAATGTACTCCGTTTTGTGGAAAAAACAAAAAATAAACATAACATTAATAATAATACATAAACTAGGGCTGTCAAAGGTAACGCAGTAATAATCAGTTCATTCAATCACAGAATACTTAGCAGGCTGAATATTGGAATTGATTAACATCCATCCATCCATCCATTTTCCTACCGCTTGTGCAACATATAATGTACAGATTATCAGTAGCATTTATTGAGCTAAAAATATTACATTTTACATTGCAAAAATACTTGACGATCAAAGCGTGATCGTAACAATCCACATCTGGTGCTATTAATGCGTGAAACGTGTATCTAAACATGGCGTAGCTCCTCTCCTCTGAATGCAAGTGCTCCTACAGCAGGACTATTGTCATTAAAAGCGTGTTTATATCCTTGTTGTGTTGAATTGAAAAAACATTTAAATAAAGCAAAGTAATTGTTGGTAATAAACACATGGAAATTATTTAGGAGAGGGATTCTCAAACAGTGGTGCATGTAGTACTAGTGGAAGGCGGGCTCCATCAAGTGGTACGCCACAGAACCACATATTTAAATATTTAAACAAAGTGTTAATGTTCAAACTGTGTGTAATGTGGCCCAAATATTGAATACATTTGTTATCAAAAATCTTTGCCTTGTTTTTAATGAATATTTAGGCTTACTATGCTACTGTATTTTAATGTTGTTCATTTTGGTGGGACTTGGCGAGCTGGAGTATGCTCCTGACAAGTGTAACCACAAAATTAATGACCAAAAAAATAAGTAAATGCACACCTCTTAATAAAGATTTTTACTGAACATTTTTCATGTTTTTTATATGGCAAACACAAAATATGCAACATTTCCCCCCCAAAAAATACTTCACAGTGGAATATTTGATGTTAAATAATTGGATCCTTGAATAGGTCAACAATTCATATCAACACTGCTTTTGATGCATTGATATTTTTTGAGTTAACAGACCCATAAAGAAAAAAAAAAAGCCGGTGTGTTAAAAGAGTCAACATGGCAAGTTTTTCCCGTTACATTTCCCCTGTTTGCTCTTTTATCCCCCCCCAAAATACCAAAATAGCACTGTTTAGAACGTGCCTCGGGCTGTTAAAAAAATTATCTGTGGGCCGCACTTTGGTCACCCCAGGCATAGAGTGTGCAACATAGCACCCCTTAGGAGACAAATCAGTATGAATTTACGATAATTTGTTGTCATATAACAGATCATTATTCAAACATTTTACTGTAAAAAAGAAAAAAACAGCTAACTGCTATGAAATATAGGGATATTGTATTTTTACACTCTATAGCAGGGGTTCCCAAACTTTTGACGTATGTGTGTGTGTGTGTGTGTGTGTGTGTGTGTGTGTGTGTGTGTGTGTGTGTGTGTGTGTGTGCGTGTGTGTGTGTGTGTGTGCATATATATATATATATATATATATATGTATATATATATATATATATATATATATATGTCTATGTAATATATACATAACATATACAGTATATACATATGTACATATATAGACATATATATGTATATATATCTATATATATACATATGTATGTTTATATATGTATATATATGCATATATATATACTGTGTATATATATACAGTATATATATACATATATACATATATAAACAGTTATATATAAACATATATATGTGTGTATGTATGTATATATATGTTATGTATATATTACATAGACATATATATACATATATATGTATATATACATGTATATATACATATATATATACACAAGTATATATATAAACATTTATACACATACATATATACATATTTATATATATATATTTATATATATTTATATATATATACATATATATATATATATATATATACATACATGTATGCATCTATCTATCTATCTGTGATATTAATGTAACATTAGACAATTGAAATAAGGGAACTTGTCCCACTTAAGAACAAATAGGCCACCCTAAGTGTGCGCTGGAGTACTCGTAGATTTTATTCTTACCTATAAACAAATCCCAGCTAAGAAAACATTGGTGAATACATAAATCTCCTTATAAACTTTGCAAGTGGGGTCTAAGAACAAAATTTATTTTTAAGAACGGTTACTGAATGGGGCCCTTTGTTTTTTTATATTCAACCAAACAATTCACCTAAATTGAAAGGTACAACAAAATGAAGTATTAGATGAAAAATTCAACTTTATTCATCCCATATAAATATACAGTGAAATGTGTCTCTGCATTCAACCAGAGGACTTTATGTGGGAAACTCTGCGGGGGGAAAAACAACTCTGAAGAAGAGATTACTGAAAAACAGACAATATTATAGACAGGGTAACACTTAAGTATGGGGAACATATTCTAAGTAACAAAGACTTAATTTAGAGTTATTTGGACAATAGGGGAATATGCAAGGTTTAGGGTTAGGGTTACTAATAAGCAATAATTCTGAGGTTATTGAGGGAAGACTCTTAGATCATGGCTTACTGGTTGTATAATAAGGCCATGCAGAATAAAGCATTAATAAGTACTTAATAATGACCATTTAAGAGCCAATATGTTACTAATTTGCATGTTAACAAGCAAATAATGAATGGTGAATATGCTCCCCATACTTAAGTGTTACCAAAGACAGATTTCAGTATATCAGCGTTTAAGAAGAGCTAAGTAGAATAGCAAAAGAGTTAATTTGAGAGTCCAAACAATGCATTTTCCATGTTCACCGCTCACATTGCAAATGTGCTCATCTTTTTTTTGAAATGCAAAATACTTAAAACCCTGTTGCGAATGCCTGTGAGTTTGAAACCGTAGATCAGGGGATTCACAACCGGGTTAATGAGCAGGAATAAGATCGTCATGAAATTGTGCGGATCCTGCGGTAAGTCGGCTGAACCGAACCGCATGTAGAAAATATCCAAAAGCAAGGTCACGGCGAAGGTGAGAAGGCAGATTAAATGGGGGAAGCAGGTCTGCATGAACTTAATCCACATCTCTCTGGATGAAATGCATACTCTCATCAGGTACAGGTAAGACCACAAGATGAACAAAAAGTGTCCGAAATAAATGGCGAGGTTGATGGCTGTGACAATACCGTTGGCGTTGAGCGGCGCGCAGGCCAAGCTGGACACCATCCAGTTGACGCAGTACAACTTGTTGATGTGCGAGCCGCATAACTCTTTCCCCAACAGGGTAGCGGTGTTCATAAACATGCAGTATAACGGCACGAACCAGGAGAAAAACACTAAGAGGGAAACTCTCTGCTTGCTCATTAAAGTGTGGTAAACCAGAGGTCGACATATAGCCACGTACCTGTCGTACGCCATCACGGTTAAAATGGAAAAATCACAGCAAGATGATGAATGAATGACATAACCCTGCAGCATGCACCCCGCGTAGGAAATGACTTGCGTTGACAGGAGGTCCTTGAGGAACTTGGGGTAAAAGCCGGTCGCTCCGTACACAGCGTTGATGCACAGATTACACAAGAACACATACATGGGCTGGTGCAGGGTTTTGTCCGTAACTATGACAACGATCATGCTGATGTTGCTCAGCAGGATCAGAATGTACCACAGCAACGTCACCACGAAGAGAGTCATCCGCTGCATATATGTGAACTTCAAACCGGAGAGCGTAAACATAGTGACAGCGGAAACATTTTCCATCGTACGTAGAAAAAGCAAGGGAAAAAAAAAAAAAGGGATCAGGTGGTGATTATTACCTCGCCACGTTAGCGTGCATCCTCCTCCCCCAGCGCTTGACCCTGCGAAGTGGCGGCTGAGTCAACGTCGAGCCTTTTTCTAAGATAACACAACCACCTGTGGGAGTCAGGCCGACCAATAGGCTGGGTGTTGTTGACATGTCACGGCTTCTTTCGTCAGCTCCTCCACTGAAGGCCCGAGAGGGACGTGAAGATGCCAGTCAAGTAGAATTCAAACTTTTTTTTGTTTGTTTTAGATCAGTGGTTGTCAAACACTTTGTTCTCCAAATGCCACCATAATGACCAATCAATCAATGTTTATTTACAAAGCCCGTTTCCATATGAGTTGGGAAATTGTTTTAGATGTAAATATAAACGGAATACAATGATTTGCAAATTATTTTCAACCCATATTCAGTTGAATATGCTACAAAGACAACATATTTGATGTTCAAACTGATAAACTTTTTTCTTTTTTTTGGCAAATAATCATTTACTTTAGAATTTGATGCCAGCAACACAGGACAAAAAAGTTGGGAAAGGTGGCAATAAATACTGATAAAGTTGAGGAATGCTCATCAAACACTTATTTGGAACATCTTACAGGTGTGCAGGCTAATTGGAAACAGGTGGGTGCCATGATTGGGTATAAAAACAGCTTCCCAAAAAATGTTCAGTCTTATATTTGATGTTCAAACTGATAAACTTTTTTTTTTTTTTGCAAATAATCATTTACTTTAGAATTTGATGCCAGCAACACGTGACAAAAAAGTTGGGAAAGGTGGCAATAAATACTGATAAAGTTGAGGAATGCTCATCAAGCACTTATTTGGAACATCCCACAGGTGTCCAGGCTAATTGGGAACAGGTGGGTGCCATGATTGGGTATAAAAACAGCTTCCCCAAAAATGCTCAGTCTTTCACAAGAAAGGATGAGGCGAGGTACACCCCTTTGTCCACAACTGTGTGAGCAAATAGTCAAACAGTTTAAGAACAAGGTTTCTCAAAGTGCAATTGCAAGAAATTTAGGGATTTCAACATCTATGGTCCAAAATATCATCAAAAAGTTCAGAGAATCTGGAGAAATCACTCCACATAAGCGGCATGGCCGGAAACCAACATTGAATGACCTTGACCTTTGATCCCTCAGACGGCACTGAAACAAAAACCGACATCAATCTCTAAAGGATATCACCACATGGGCTCAGAAACACTTCTGAAAACCACTGTCACTAAATACAGTTTGCCGCTACATCTGTAAGTGCAAGTTAAAGCTCTACTATGCAAAGCGAAAGCCATTTATCAACAACATCCAGAAACGCCGCCGGCTTCTATGGACCCGAGATCATCTAAGATGGACTGATGCAAAGTGTAAAAGTGTTCTGTGGTCTGACGAATCCACATTTCAAATTGTTTTTGGAAATATTCGACATTGTGTCATCCGGACCAAAGGGGAAGCGAACCAAAGTTAAAAAGCTGTGAAGACACCATTAATGCTGAATGGTTCGGATCCCACTTAAGGGCAAGGAAAAACTCACAACCCAGTGGGATGTCAATGAGATTGACTATGAGAAACCTTGGAGAGGACCGCAGATGGGGGTGACCCCTCCCACCCCCCCTCTAGGGGAGACCGAATGCAATGGACGTCGAGTGGGTCTAGCATAATAGTGTGAAAGTCCAGTCCATAGTGGATCTAACATAATATTGTCAAAGTCCAGTCCATAGTGGATCTAACATAACATTGTGAGAGTCCAGTCCATAGTGGATCTAACATAATATCGTGAAAGTCCGGTCCATAGTGGATCTAACATAATAGTGAGAGTCCAGTCCATAGTGGGGCCAGCCGAGACCATCCCGAGCGGAGACGGGTCAGCAGCGCAGAGATGTCCCCAACCGACGCACAGGCGAGCGGTCCACCGCAGGTGGCAACCTTCTTAGAATTTTGTGACTGATCAGAACTATCAATCAGCTAAAAAGTGTTAAACATGGATAAGTGTGGAGACTGTTTTCCCACCATGCTTTGTGAGGGATTTAATTCGGTTCAATTTAGATTTTTTTTATGGTGCATGGATGTTATTTTTTATATAATATCCACAAAGTTTAGTGAGTAGGTTGTGTTATGTGTGACCTTGTGTGTTGACTTTTTGTGTTGGTTGGATTTTCTTTTAATTTTTTTTTTTTTTGCATCATGACTAGGGAAAGTTGTTTGCATTGGGTCATAGAGGTAAATGTTCCACACAATCCCGTTACAGGGCATAATTAAAGACTGTCTTTCTGTTTCAGCTGGAACTAAAAACTTTATTTTTTTTTTAGAAAAAAAAGTAATACAGTAAAATAATAATGGACTGAAGTGACAGATAGTAAATGCTAGGATAAATATATGTATATTTATTTGTGTATTAGATTGTTAATTTTCTAACCAGCCACTCTGCATATTAGACACATTTGTTTATCATAATGTAGATAGTATGTACTAAGATCTCAGAAATTGTTCTTAAAGTAATAAAAAAATATATAGTTATTGTTACATTTATGAAAAAAAACAAAAAAATCAATTTTTTAGTTTAAAAAATACAAAAAACATATAGATAATTTAATTAGGACCAAGACAGAATACGTATTTGAAATCAAGGTAAATAAAATATATTTTTAAATTTTTTGCTAACAGTATATATCACAGATTTTTGTCATATTTACAATAATAACAAACAAAATAACATACATTTCTCTTTTTTAAATGTTTTCTTTAGTCCAAACAAATCCAATTAATACTAAATAAAATAAAATAAAATCAAGGGCTTTTTAACATTTTGTAGCCATGTATTTGTATATAATGATGACATATCTAACTAACCATGACCTCAAAAACCTCTCCTCACATTGTTTTTAAAAAAAAAAAAAAATCTACAGTTTACAACGCAAAAGAAACATCATGTCTTACAGTTCACGTGATCTGTTTTAGGAGGGAGTAGACATGAAAAAACTCTAGTTTTGTTTAAAAAAAAAGTTTTACAGGGTCATAGAGTAAGTTACTATTGTAAGTAACTCTGAGTTTGACGTAATATTCTTTTTTTGGAACAGACAACACTAAATTTCCCTCATATAAAGGTTTACATACTCAGAGTTTTTACTTAATCTTTCTTATTTTGGACAGAACACTATGGGATCGAATGAGAAGCTTAACCAAACACTCAAAAAAACTTTGCTGAATCTCAGATCCATCACATACAAAGTGGGAAAGACATTGCAAAAATGTGGTACCAAGGAAATGGATTTAGACATGCTGCACGTGTTAGTATTAATGAATTAGGTCAATTCCTCAAGTGCACCCCAACACTACTTAGGATGCAGACTAGCATGTCTCCTGCAATTGCTTCGTAATTTATCTTGTGTGCAGCAGGATTCGAACAACGACCCTTGGTTTCCAAAGTCCTAACAGACTGTGCTTGTGCTGCCGGATAAACACAGTGGGGGGGGGGGGGGACCAAACCTTTGCCATTGAGGACCGTACACGGAAAATTCAAAGGAAACAGGAGTCTTTCTGATGTCTTTCATTTGTGACGCTTAACTGGCATCGTGGTTCGGGTTTTGTTCTCTCGTGGATGCAGTCGGAGAATGGACACAGCGTGAAAGTAAGAATGAAGATTTATTTAACAACAAAACAAACTAAGAACAGAAATACTTGCACAAAGGCACTAAAGACAAAACCAACAGAACTAGCATGTGAGCTAGAAAGAACAAAAGACGCTAGCATGTGAGCTAGGGAAATAAACAAATGAGGGAATAGCGTGGAAGCTAAGTACAAAAAGAGTTTTACCACAAGCGGGGATAGCGACGTCACCTGTTGCATTGAATAGCAAATGAGACTGCGAATGACAAACAAGGGCAGGCATAAATAGAGGGGATAATCAAAAGTCAGGTGCGCGAGAAAAACAGAAGGCAGGTGACACAAATGCAATACTATGGCAACAGAAACAAAAAAAGCAAGTGCCACCAGGAACTAAGGATGTCAAATACTAAACAGGATTCGATAACAAAACAGAACAGAACCAAAAAATGATATTATCCGAGCCGCGGATCATGACATCATTTAGAAAACTAATCAAATATATTAGATTTTTTTAAAGAAAAAAAATCTGAATGCCATCTTTATGTTTTTAGCGCCAACATTTCTACTTTTTCACCTATTTTATGGACCATAGGGTGCACCATATTATAAAGCATACTGCCAATTAAAGGTCAATTTTCAATCTTTTTTCATATTAAAAGACACACAGGATTATAGAGCGCTTTAAAGGAGTCATATTACGTTTGTATTATAATTTGTTTTCTAAATTGAAAACACTTCCTTGTGGTCTACATAACATGTAATGGTGGTTCTTTGGTCAAAATGTAGCATAGATTATCTTTTACAGATCATCATCAAGCCGCTTTTTGACAGTCACTTTCGGATGCGCCGTTCTGTGGGCGGTCTTATTCACGTGGCTCACCTTCAGCACCGTCTTCTCCCCGCCATCTTTGTTGTAGCGGTGTAGCGTGCAAGGACGGGAGTGGAAGAAGTGTCAAAAGAGGGAGCTAACGGTTTTAATGACATTAAGACTTTACTTAAACCAATAACGGAGCAGCATCTCCTCATCAGGAAACAACAACAAGGCCGGAAATGTGTCCCGTGAAAAACCGTCCAACCGGAATTTTAATAACTAAAATTCCTTGGGTGAATAATGTAAACTCACGATACCAGTATGTTTTAGCGTTTTCATGGCGAGTTTACCAACAGATATAATTAAGAACTTTACACTACTTTATATTAGAAACGTTAACGGTGGAGGATGAATGTCGCATAACTAGAAAATAGAGGAAAAAAAAGAAGCTTATCAACTACGGAATCACCACGGACTACAAAGGAGGACGTGCACAATTTTTCAGGATTAATGCAGATCTCAAATACAGATCAGCAGGTACCAAAAGGTAAGAAAAGTTGCTTTTGCATAATATTGTGAAACAAAATGCCAGATGATATGTCTTGCCTTATACACACACCATAATAATACTTGTATTTTTAATTTGCCGATAATCGATCAAGCGGTGCAGCTTCATACCTTACCAAAGTCGTACTAAAACATTTTGATAGATTTTTGAGTGGAACATATAAAATGTTGGTGTTTTTTACTTGAGTGATATTGCCATCATACCTCTTACCACGTATCTCTTATGTCTGACTGCCATCTACTGGTCACACTTATCATTACATCATTTACAAAATAAAATTGCTTCGAGGTCGGTGAGCAAAACCAGAATTATTTCCTGCATTAGGCGCACTGGGGTATAAGGCGCACTGTCGAGTTTTGAGAAAAAAAAAGGATTTTAAGTGCGCCTTAAAGTCCGAAAATGCGGTATTTGCTTTTGTTACACCACTTTTTATGTATTTGTTATTAGTCATAGTGTTTTTAGATGGTGAAAATGGCTCCCGTGCTGCATTTTGGACACCCCTGATCTACAGAAATTTCACCAACATTTAAGATTAGCTTTTTATTTTGCTATTCCATCTTTTCTGTTTTACAGTGTTCCCCGATTATCGTGATGGTTACCCCCCCCCCCCCCCCCCCCCCCCCCCCCAAGGTGGTTGTTGAAATCCAAAAAGTCGGGACTCTATTTATTTTATTATTTTAATTGATGTTATCAGCATTTAAAGTCTTTTTTAAGCTCTCCACCCACTGCACACAACTTTTCCTATGCTCTTAAAACAGTTCATATTTTGTAAAACTTACGTAATTTAAAATGAAACTTGATGAGTACTCAAATCTCGAGTATAGTGCATTCTTTTCTCAATAAAAGCAGGATTTTTAACACAATATATGTATTGACCATCATTGGGAAAACACTCTTATTGGTGCAAGGTTTATGTCAGTAACCTTTTCGCATATGTTGTTTCTGGTGTGAGAGACTAAAGCAGAGGTAGGCAAAAAAAAAAAAGTTGAAAGAGCCATATTGGACCAAAAATACAAAAATAAATCTGTCCGGAGCTGCAAAAAAAGAAAAGCCTTCTATAAGAGATATAATAAAGTCAACACATGATTATACGTGTCTATATCAGCTATAATAGCCTACAATCCAAATGACTATCTGTCACAGGCTGACACGAAGTTTTGTTGACAGAAATGTTGAAATTTAATATTTATTCTACCCATTTTACAAGATCGGAAAATATTAGTAAAACGCAGGCTTCTCAGAAGGTGAGATAACTCCTCTAAATTACTGGCTTAGAATGGCCAAAGGTCTCGATCTGTGTCCAAGTTAAGGAAAATGGCGGGCTGTCTTCTTCGAATGGATTTATAACAATCTGTGCAAGCTGGGTAACTTTTGCTGTGGTCTGGAACAACATGGCACACAAACAACTAACAGAAATGCAGGCAATATTGCATACAGATAATATGTCATGACACATGCAGATATAAATTAAATACACAGAGGATATAAGTAAAGGAAATTAGCAAATGAGCTCAAATATACCCAAAAGTGAGGCATACAGTTAAGTCTTCATTTACAATTGAAGTTAAAAAGTGGCTTTGGAGCAATCAAAGCTGCTCACACGGTCACTAAAGTGGCCACTATGTTTGACACATCAACTTAATGTGTATTATATTCATCCACGACAGCATTTTTGCTGTAAATTGTGAGGTGTGTCTGTTAAAATCATGGTTGTTTTTTACAAATGATGACAGATATGAACAAGAGCATGTGTTGTCTTTGTGTGATGATGTAAATGAGGTGTGATTGTATTTTATTTTAAGTATGTATCCATGAAAGGGCGTTTTATGACTTTTCTTCATTTGATTACATGGTATGGTATGATTTTATTGTCCTAATTTTATTGGATGATTTTTGTATCCCTTTAATTTAGGTAGCCAGGGACTGCAGATGAAAATGAGCTATTTAGCTATAATCTGCTACAGAACATATATGCCTTTGATCTTAATGTTTCTGTGCATTGTCCCTTCAAATAAAGACTAAACTAAGCTATAATGATGCAATACTTACATTAGGCTAGCTTAAATAGCATGTTAGCATCGATTAGCTTGCAGTCATGCACTGACCAAATATCAATCAATCAATCAATCAATGTTCATTTATATAGCCCTAAATCACTAGTGTCTCAAAGGGCTGCACAAACCACAACACAAACCACTACGATATCCTCGGTAGGCCCACATAATATGGCTGATTACCACTCCACACAAGTCAATAACCTTTGTGTATTCACACACAGCATAAAAAGTTTGGTGGACAAAATTAGACGAAGAAGGAGTGGCATAAAACATATCTTTCACTGGCATTTTTGGAGAACGTTATACATGCAAACAAACTCTGATGAGTTCAAGCACTGCCAAAATTAGTAGGACAAGATGGCACTTGCCAAATACTCTCATCAGAAAAGTATGTGTAATATAAATAGAGGGATTTCTAACAATTAGGGAGGTTTTTGTCATATTGTCCTCCAACAGAAACCCTGTTAAAACATAAATATATATTTGAAAATGCTCCAGGGAGCCACTAGGGCGCCGCTAAAGAGCTGCATGCGGCTACGTAGCTGCAGGTTGCAGACCCCCGGACTAAAGAAACCAAAGAAGACACATAAAACAATCGAAAATAGACGGATAATCAAAGCAGTAAAATGACCGCACTGTTTAGTTTAATGTAGGATTGTCGACATAACCTATGTGTTTTTATTTAAATGTTAAACGTGGAAGGCATAAAAACATATTGTGATGCAATTACAATACTGTGTGATGAAAATGTCCCATGAAACATTGTATATATTTAGCTGCCCGATAGATGGTCAACAGGTCATTATCTTGGTGCTCCCTTGAGAACAATTAAGAGCGCAGAAGTCTCATGGGGACCACACACAATAACAAACATGTTTTTCTGTCTGCAGCAAATTGTTGAGACGCGTACAACAACAAACACCGGCAAACATTGAACTGTAGCAGCTTTGAAGCACCGAGCTAATTGGCCTTGAGTTGACGGAGCGTGCCTGTTTTCATGAATTGTATCAAACATCATGTCGTCACAAGGTGACAACGTGGACCCCAAAGTACAATGCCGGAGTTTGATGTGGCTTGTATACACTAAAAAAAAATTGCTGGGTTATTTTGATATGAGTTGCAAATGTTGGGTTTAATTTTGGAGTTATTTTTTATGAAGACCAACCCATTATTTGGGTTATAAGTGTATTATTTTAACTCAATTTCTGGGTTTTCAAAACTATGAACCATTTTTTGGGTTGTTTTCCAATGAGTAATGCATTTTTGGGCAAACAGCTTTTTTTAAATTAATAATATACTTTTTTCTTGAGGGAATTTTATTAAGGATTAATCTCATTAACATTATTTACAATCCCACATTTTAATGTACATGAAAATATTTCAGCATGCTGTATGGAACTACTATGACCATACATGGCAAGTCACTCATTTCTTGCTTTTGAGTATATTTTAATGGAATAAAAATAATGTTGATCAGTAGTTGAGAAGGAGTAGGACAAACCATCATTAAAATGTATCATTATTAACCAACAATTGGGTCAAGGATCGCTAAATTAGTACAATACAATAGATGGGTTTGGAATAACCCAATAGTGTAGTGACCATAACTGAGATTTTGTGTTAAATACATTCAACCCAATAGTTTGGTTGGGAATAACCCAACATTAAGTTATCATAGCTCAACTTTTCCGTTAAATAATTCAACCCAATAGTTTGGCGGAGAATAGCCCAACATTAAGTTATCATAACTCAACTTTTTGGTAAATTATTCAACGCAAAAGTTGGGTTGAAAAAATGAACCCAAAATGTTGAGTTAAAATAACTTAAAGGGGCTTGTCCTTTTCTGAACCAGCAGTTGGGTTTACATTGTTTTTTTTTTAAACCCAACATTTTTGTGTGTGCATACACTTAAAAATGCTGGGTTATTTTGATAACCCAATTTATGAGTTGCGAGTGTTGGGTTCAATTTTTGAGTTGGTTTTATGAAGAGCAATCCATTTTTTTGGGTTATAAGGGTATTATTTTAATGGAATAAAAATAATGTTGATCATTAGTTGAGAAGGAGTAGGACAAACCAGCAGTAAAATGTACCATTTTCAGCCATATTGGATCAAGGATCGCTAAATTAGTACAATACAATAGTTGGGTTTGGAATAACCCAATAGTGTAGTGAGCATAACTCAGATTTTGTGTTAAATACATTCAACCCAATAGTTTGGTTGGGAATAACCCAACATTAAGTTATCATAACTCAACTTTTCCGTTAAATAATTCAACCCAATAGTTTGGCGGAGAATAGCCCAACATTAAGTTATCATAACTCAACTTTTTGGTAAATTATTCAACGCAAAGGTTGGGTTGAAAAAATTAACCCAAAATGTTGAGTTAAAATAACTTAAAGGGGCTTGTCCTTTTCTCAACCAGCAGTTGGGTTTACATTGGGTTGTTTTTAAACCCAACATTTTTTTGTGTGTATACACTTAAAAATGCTGGGGTAATTTTGATAACCCGAAATTTATGAGTTGCGAGTGTTGGGTTAAATTTTTGAGTTGTTTTAATGAAGAGCAATCCATTTTTTGGGTTATAAGGGTATTATTTTAATGGAATTAAAATTATGTTGATCAGTAGTTGAGAAGGAGTAGGACAAACCAGAAGTAAAATGTACCATTTTCAGCCATATTGGGTCAAGGATCGCTAAATTAGTACAATACAATAGTTGTGTTTGGAATAACCCATTAGTGTAGTGAGCATAACTCAGATTTTGTGTTAAATACATTCAACCCAATAGTTTAGTTGGGAATAACCCAACATTAAGTTATCATAACTCAACTTTTCCGTTAAATAATTCAACCCAATAGTTTGGCGGAGTATAGCCCAACATTAAGTTACCATAACTCAACTTTTTGGTAAATTATTCAACGCAAAAGTTGGGTTGAAAAAATTAACCCAAAATGTTGAGTTATAATAACTTAAAGGGGCCTTGTCCTTTTCTGAACCAGCAGTTGGGTTTACATTGTTTTTTTTTTAAACCCAACATTTTTGTGTCTGCATACACTTAAAAATGCTGGGTTATTTTGATAACCCAATTTATGAGTTGCGAGTGTTGGGTTAAATTTTTGAGTTGGTTTATGAAGAGCAATCCATTTTTTGGGTTATAAGGGTATTATTTTAATGGAATAAAAATAATGTTGATCAGTAGTTGAGAAGGAGTAGGACAAACCAGCAGTAAAATGTACCATTTTCAGCCATATTGGGTCAAGGATCGCTAAATTAGTACAATACAATAGTTGGGTTTGGAATAACCCAATAGTGTAGTGAGCATAACTCAGATTTTGTGTTAAATACATTCAACCCAATAGTTTGGTTGGGAATAACCCAACATTAAGTTATCATAGCTCAACTTTTCCGTTAAATAATTCAACCCAATAGTTTGGCGGAGAATAGCCCAACATTAAGTTATCATAACTCAACTTTTTGGTAAATTATTCAACGCAAAAGTTGGGTTGAAAAAATTAACCCAAAATGTTGAGTTAAAATAACTTAAAGGGGCTTGTCCTTTTCTGAACCAGCAGTTGGGTTTACATTGGGTTTTTTTTAAACCCAACATTTTTGTGTGTGCATACACTTAAAAATGCTGGGTCATCTTTGATAACCCAATTTATGAGTTGCGAGTGTTGGGTTAAATTTTTGAGTTGGTTTTATGAAGAGCAATCCATTTTTTTGGGTTATAAGGGTATTATTTTAATGGAATAAAAATAATGTTGATCATTAGTTGAGAAGGAGTAGGACAAACCAGCAGTAAAATGTACCATTTTCAGCAATATTGGATCAAGGATCGCTAAATTAGTACAATACAATAGTTGGGTTTGGAATAACCCAATAGTGTAGTGAGCATAACTCAGATTTTGTGTTAAATACATTCAACCCAATAGTTTGGTTGGGAATAACCCAACATTAAGTTATCATAACTCAACTTTTCCGTTAAATAATTCAACCCAATAGTTTGGCGGAGAATAGCCCAACATTAAGTTATCATAACTCAACTTTTTGGTAAATTATTCAACGCAAAGGTTGGGTTGAAAAAATTAACCCAAAATGTTGAGTTAAAATAACTTAAAGGGCTTGTCCTTTTCTCAACCAGCAGTTGGGTTTACATTGTTTTTTTTTTAAACCCAACATTTTTTGTGTGTGCATACACTTAAAAATGCTGGGTTATTTTGATAACCCAATTTATGAGTTGCGAGTGTTGTGTTAAATTTTTGAGTTGGTTTTATGAAGAGCAATCCATTTTTTTGGGTTATAAGGGTATTATTTTAATGGAATAAAAATAATGTTGATCATTAGTTGAGAAGGAGTAGGACAAACCAGCAGTAAAATGTACCATTTTCAGCCATATTGGATCAAGGATCGCTAAATTAGTACAATACAATAGTTGGGTTTGGAATAACCCAATAGTGTAGTGAGCATAACTCAGATTTTGTGTTAAATACATTCAACCCAATAGTTTAGTTGGGAATAACGCAACATTAAGTTATCATAACTCAACTTTTCCGTTAAATAATTCAACCCAATAGTTTGGCGGAGAATAGCCCAACATTAAGTTACCATAACTCAACTTTTTGGTAAATTATTCAACGCAAAAGTTGGGTTGAAAAAATTAACCCAAAATGTTGAGTTAAAATAACTTAAAGGGGCTTGTCCTTTTCTCAACCAGCAGTTGGGTTTACATTGGTTTTTTTTCAAACCCAACATTTTTGTGTGTGCATACACTTAAAAATGCTGGGTTATTTTGATAACCCAATTTATGAGTTGCGAGTGTTGGGTTAAATTTTTGAGTTGGTTTTATGAAGAGCAATCCATTTTTTTGGGTTATAAGGGTATTATTTTAATGGAATAAAAATAATGTTGATCATTAGTTGAGAAGGAGTAGGACAAACCATCAGTAAAATGTACCATTTTCAGCCATATTGGGTCAAGGATCGCTAAATTAGTACAATACAATAGTTGGGTTTGGAATAACCCAATAGTGTAGTGAGCATAACTCAGATTTTGTGTTAAATACATTCAACCCAATAGTTTGGTTGGGAATAACCCAACATTAAGTTATCATAACTCAACTTTTCCGTTAAATAATTCAACCCAATAGTTTGGCGGAGAATAGCCCAACATTAAGTTATCATAACTCAACTTTTTGGTAAATTATTCAACGCAAAGGTTGGGTTGAAAAAATTAACCCAAAATGTTGAGTTAAAATAACTTAAAGGGGCTTGTCCTTTTCTGAACCAGCAGTTGGGTTTACATTGGGTTGTTTTTAAACCCAACATTTTTTTGTGTGTATACACTTAAAAATGCTGGGGTAATTTTGATAACCCAATTTATGAGTTGCGAGTGTTGGGTTAAATTTTTGAGTTGTTTTTATGAAGAGCAATCCATTTTTTGGGTTATAAGGGTATTATTTTAATGGAATAAAAATTATGTTGATCAGTAGTTGAGAAGGAGTAGGACAAACCAGAAGTAAAATGTATCATTTTTAACCAACTATTGGTTGAAGGAGCGCTAAATTGCGCAACCGAATAGTTGGGTTTGGAATAACCCATCATTGTAGTGAGCATAACTCAGCTTTAGTGTTAAATACATTCAACCCATTAGTTTGGTTGGGAATAACCCAACTAAGTTATCATAACTCAACTTTTCGGTTAAATAATTGAACCCAATAGCTTGGTTAGAAATAACCCAACATTAAGTTATCATAACTCAACTTCTTCGTTAGATAATTGAGCACAAAAGTTGGGTTGAAAAAATTTACCCAAAATGTTGAGTTAAAATAACTTAAATAAGGGGCTTGACCTTTTCTGAACAAGCAGTTGGGTTAAAATTGGGTTGTTTTTAAACCCAACATTTCTTTGTGTGTACACACTGAAAAATGCTGGGTTATTTTGACAACCCAATTTTTGAGTTGCGAGTGTTGGATTACATTTTAGAGTTATTTCTATGAAGCGCAATTCATTTTTTGGGTTTCAAGGGTATTATTTTAACTCAATTTCTGAATTTTCAAAATTATGAACCATTTTTGTGATGTTTTTCAATGAATAACGCAATATGAGGTGAAAGGCTTTTGTTTTTATTATTAAAACGGTAATTTTTTCTTGAAGGGAATTTTATTAAGGATTAAACTCATTTACATTATTTACAATCACACATCATATGTACATGAAAATATTTGCGCATGCTGTATAGAACTACTATGATCATACACGGCAAGTCTTGTAAAATAATTTAATGTCACAAATTTCTTGCTTTTGAGTATAACAAACCAGCAGTAAAATGTATAATTTTCAACCAACTATTGGTTCAAGAAGCACTAAATTGCGCAACCCAATAGTCGGGTTTGGAATAACCCAACATTGTAGTGAGCATAACTCAGCTTTTGTGTTAAATACATTCAACCCAATAGTTGGGTTATGAATCAACCAACATTAAGTTAGCATAACTCAACGTTTGGGTTAAATAATGCAACCCAATAGTTTGGTTGGGAATAACCCAACATTAAGATATCATGACTCAACTTTTGGGTCAAATAATTCAACCTGATAGTTTCGTTGGGAAAACCCCAACATTAAGTTATCATAACTCAACTTTTTGTTTAAATAATTCAACGCGAAAGTTGAGTTCAAAAAATTTACCCAAAATTTTGAGTAAAAATAACTCAAGTAAGGGGTTCGTAGTTGGGTGAAAATTGGGTTATTTTTTAACTCAACATTTTTTAGTGTGTAAGAGTTTGGTTGTGCGACATTTGGTTTTAGCCGAAATAGCTTTTTATCGATATCGGATGTGATATGATGTTGTGCAACTTCATCTTTTGAAACTACTGCGCGCATTTCTTTCAGCTACAAATCCATCTCTCCATTTTGTGGAAACTATTAACCCGTGGTTTGCCAACGGTGACACCAGTTAAATGTTGTCATTCTCACAAAAACGACCAGAATTATGATTTTCATTTTATGGACAGCACAACCATGGCGAAGGTGGGAGAGTGGCTGTGCCAGTAATCTGAGGGTTACTGGTTCAATCCCCACCTTCTACCATCCTAGTCACGTCCGTTGTGTCCTTGAGCAAGACACTTCACCTTGCTCCTGATGGGTCTTGGTTAGCGCCTTGCATAGCAGCTCCCCCCATCAGTGTGTGAATGTGTGTGTGAATGGGTGACTGTGGAAATAGTGTTAAAGCGCTTTTAGTTCCTTAAAAAGGTAGAAAAGGGCTATACAAGTACAACCCATTTACCATTTATATGTTTGTCTAATCATGCACAAATCTGTTGCAATGCATACTGTGGTGGTCTGAACTTTGCCGACCATTTATTCATCAGTTTCCTTCAATAGGGTCACTGGTCAGCCAGAGCCTATCCAGTTGACTTTAGGTGAAAGGTGAAGTACACCCTGCGGTAGTAGTTCAATTGTCCTTTGTCCTTTGTCGAGTTTAAATGACAAATACCCTCAAGGGATACTGGGTCGGCGGGGATGAGCACCTTGAACGGTCAACCAGGCAATAAATGGCGATGAACACCATCTGTGTAAAAACCCACGAGGTCTGGAGATTCACCAGACCGAGATGTGACGTTTGGTGAAAGTGCAGACAGGGCAACGTTTGCTGAATTGCTTTAATGCGACACAGACAAACGGTACTGAGAATTACATCAAAGTACCCAAACTCCAGAGGACCTTGGTGAGAGGCACGAGGAGCCAAACCTGGAGTTACCCCACAGCGCTCAGAACACCCATCTCCTGGAAGCCCAACAAAGATTCAGCGGATGCAGAGAAAGCTTTATGGATTGATTAACGTGGACCCTGACTTAAACAAGTTGAAAAACTTATTCGGGTTTTACCATTGGCTTCACGGTGGCAGAGGGGTTTAGTGCGTCTGCCTCACAATACGAAGTTCCTGCAGTCCTGGGTTCAAATCCAGGCTCGGGATCTTCCTGTGTGGAGTTTGCATGTTCTCCCCGTGAATGCGTGGGTTCCCTCCGGGTACTCCGGCTTCCTCCCACTTCCAAAGACATGCACCTGGGATAGGTTGATTGGCAACACTAAATTGGCCCTAGTGTTTGAATGTGAGTGTGAATGTTGTCTGTCTATCTGTGTTGGCCCTGCGATGAGCTGGCGACTTGTCCAGGGTGTACCCCGCCTTCCGCCCGATTGTAGCTGAGATAGGCACCAGCGCCCCCCGCGACCCCAAAAGGGAATAAGCGGTAGAAATGGATGGATGGGTTTTACCATTTAGTGGTTAATTGTACGGAATATGTACTGTACTGTGCAATCTACTAATAAAAGTTTCAATCAATCAATCAATCAATCAATCAATCAATGGGTGTGGTTTGGAAGGACAAACCGCGGCCGAACGCTGCTTGGATGCAGGCTGGGAAGAGGGTGGGGTGGGTCTGAAGTTGAAAGACCCTAAAAAACCCTATTACCCAGGTACTACCACTGATGATGTGTTCAATAAAGTGCATCAGATAATGTATGTAATAACCGTCAATAAGATGTTGATGATATTTGCTAAAGATAAAGTAAACACCAAATAAACTACACATGGACAGCGCACATGACAAAGTCAGAATACACCTCTTGAAGTCACATGAAGACCATGCCATAAAAGATCGAGCTAAACATAATTGTTGCGTCCGACCAGTCTTCCCTCCACCAATCCATTTTCTACCGCTTATTCCCTTTGGGGTCGCAGGGAGCGCTGGTGCCTATCTCAGCTACAATCGGGCGGAAGGCGGAGTACACCCTGGACAAGTCACTAACTTATCGCAGGGCCAACACAGATAGGACAGACAACATTCCCACTCACATTCACACACTAGGGCCAATTAAGTGTTGCCAATCTACCTATCCCCGATATACATATGTACATATGTGTATATATACTGTATATATAAATATATATATATATATTTATATATATTAGGGGTGGGCAAATTAATGCGTTAATTATGAGTTAACTCATCAATCTATTAACGCCGACAATTATTTTATCGCACATTTGCGTATGTTGTTTACATGCTTTTATTTTGTTAACGCCTTTTCTTAACAAGATAGCGTCGCCCTGGCGTCGAGGGGCTCTTGGTAAAGATGGAACATTTGGCAAAAATACGGACAATTCTGCAAATTTCATGGCTGGCTTACAGCGTGGTCACTCCGGGATCACTTACGACCGCCAGACAATTCTGAAATGTGGATAGATCGGGCCGTTTTGGACTGAATGACGCGTTCTTGCTAGACCGGCTAGCTAGCATGGGAATACTTTGCTGGCTACATCCAGCGGCCTGTGAAGCAGCGGAGTATATGTGTTGTCTGTCTATTTATGAATAATGCAGACGAGGAGTGTGGCTGAGTTCTTGACGTTTACTTCAGAGCGTGCATATCACAACATGCAAGATGCCGTCATGGCGACACAACCTATACCGGGCTACCGCGCATGCTCGTCACTCCTGTTGCATGCTGGGTAGGGTAGTTCTTTTATTCCCTGGCTCATAACATCACAATATAGTACCATGTATATGTGTTCAGTTATCAAAGCACCAAGCAAACAATCGGAAAAATTCCCATCAAATCAATTCCTAGATATGGTCATAATTATTTTAAGTGCACTACGCAGATAAACACAACATTATTAATATTGCTACTACGGATAATTTAATCAAAAGTTCCCTAAAACAGCCCACTACCTATAATATAGGTTTTTTAAACATAAGATCCTTGATAAAAAAAATGTTTCTGCTGTTACCTCAGAAATTGCCTGTTCCGGTGTTATGATTGTGGCTCAGAGATTTGTATGTAGATTATATTTATTTTCCATAACAAACAGGATAACTTAAATACCCTGGCAGTGGCAATAAGCTTAAATGTTTGTATTTACATGTTTTGAGTTGATTTTCATAAAATATGCTATTTAACTGCTACTGTTTAACAAGGACAGATTTAAATTGTGTTTGCACAACAAATGTGTTGGCGCTTTTGTTCATGTGGGAGAATATTCCAATAAAGGTGCACTACACACTACTTTTGAATTCATTATTGGGCTTTGCGTATACAATGCAGTTAATCGCGATTAATCAGAGAAATAGTGCGATTAACTTCGATTAAAATTTTTAATCGTTGCCCAGCCCTAATATATATATATATATATATATAGTCAATTTGTCGAGAAAGCGATAATTTCCCAATTAATTTGAGCGAGGATGAAAGATTCGTGGATGAGAAAATTTAGAGTGAAGGACTAGAAGAAAAAAAAAGGTGATTGCAGTGGGAGCGATTCAGATGTTATTAGACACATTTACTAGGATAATTCTGGAAAATCCCTTATTTGCCATTTTCGGGAATTTTAAACAAGAAAACACCGGCCGTGTTTTTGTGGCTAAAGGCTCCATCTTTCTACTTTGACTTCTCTATTATTAATTGAACAAATTGCAAAAGATTCAGCAACACAGATGTCCAGAATACTATGTAATTATGCGATTAAAGCAGACTAGTTATAGCTGGGATCGAGCTGGAAAATAATATCCGCTACAACCGTTGACGTCAATCGCACGCGTCATCAAACCGCGACGTTTTCAACACAACACTTCGTGGGATATTTAAAATTGCAATTTAGTAAACTAAAAAGGCCGTATTGGCATGTGTTGCAATGTTAATATTTCATCATTGATGTATAAACTATCAGACTGCGTGGTCGGTGGTAGTGGGTTTCAGTAGGCCTTTAAACTATTTGAAAAACGTATTCGGGTCCTACTCTCCTGTTGGAATCTATAAAGTTCTATCTATCTATCTATCTATCTATCTATCTATCTATCTATCTATCTATCTATCTATCTATCTATCTATCTATCTATCTATCTATCTATCTATCTATCTATCCATCCATCCATCCATCCATCCATCCATCCATCCATCCATCCATCCATCCATCTATCTATCTATCTATCTATCTATCTATCTATCTATCTATCTATCTATCTATCTATCTATCTATCTATCTATCTATCTATCTATCTATCTATCTATCTATCTATCTATCTATCTATCTATCTATCTATCCATCTATCTATCTATTTATCTATCTATCCATCCATCCATCCATCCATCTATGTATCTATCTATCTATCTATCTATCTATCTATCTATCTATCTATCTATCTATCTATCTATCTATCTATCTATCTATCTATCTATCTATCTATCTATCTATCTATCTATCTATCTATCTATCTATCTATCTATCTATCTATCTATCTATCTATCTATCTATCTATCTATCTATCTATCTATCTATCTATCTATGAAAAAAAAGAGACAACTTTTAAAAAGATGCTGTTCCTTTAAAGGTCCTAATTGCTAAGCATTCCACATCCCAACAAACCTCCCATCTTACAAGAGACCCATTGTTTGTTTCGCTCTTTGTGTGAAAGTGTGAGTGTGGTAAACGGTGTCCAACTTACTGGTGTGTGTAGTTTTTGAATGAAAACGCAGATTTAAAAGCACTTGTTTTTATTTTTGCAGCTCTCCTGAGGTGTGTTCACCACTTGTCATGGCTCACCGTTTGTTTGAAGGCAAAGAGCACGCGTGCTCTTATCGGAAGTACAGGATTCCTCCGTCGGATCACCTGATCCAGCATGTGATCGACTTTGCGAGAAAACAGGTAAAGCCAAAAGTTAATATTTTCAGTATAAAATGAAATGTGTGTACTAGATACATACAAACCCCGTTTCCATATGAGTTGGGAAATTGTGTTAGATGTAAATATAAACGGAATACAATGATTTGTAAATCATTTTCAACCCATATTCAGTTGAATATGCTACAAAGACAACATATTTGATGTTCAAACTGATAAAAAATTTTTTTTGCAAATAATCATTAACTTTAGAATTTGATGCCAGCTGCACAAGACAAAGAAGTTGGGAAAGGTGGCAATAAATACTGATAAAGTTGAGGAATGCTCATCAAACACTTATTTGGAACATCCCACAGGTGTGCAGGCTAATTGGGAACAGGTGGGTGCCATGATTGGGTATGAAAACAGCTTCCTAAAAAATGCTCAGTCTTTCACAAGAAAAGATGGGGCGAGGTACACCCCTTTGTCCACAACTGCGTGAGCAAATAGTCAAACAGTTTAAGAACAACGTTTCTCAAAGTGCAGTTGCAAGAAATTTAGGGATTTCAACATCTACGGTCCATAATATCAAAAGGTTAAGAGAATCTGGAAAAATCACTCCACGTAAGCGGCATGGCTGGAAACCAACATTGAATGACTGTGACCTTTGTTCTCTCAGACGGAACTGTATCAAAAACCGCCATCAATCTCTAAAGGATATCACCACATGGGATCAGGAACACTTTGGAAAACCACTGTCACTAAATACAGTTCGTCGCTACATCTGTAAGTGCAAGTTAAAGCTCTACTATCCAAAGCGAAAGCCATTTATCAACAACATCCAGAAACGGCGCCGGCTTATCTGGGCCCGAGATCTTCAAAGATGGACTGATGCAAAGTGTAAAAGTGTTCTGTGGCCTGACGAGTCCACATTTAAAATTGTTTTTGAAAATGTTCGACATTGTGTAATCCGGACCAAAGGGGAAGCGAACCATCCAGACTGTTATCGACGCAAAGCCAGCATCTGTGATGGTATGTGGGTGCATTAGTGCCCAAGGCATGGGTAACTTACACACCTGTGAAGGCACTATTAATGCTTAAAGGTACATACAGGTTTTGGAACAACATATGCTGCCATCTAAGCGCTGCCTTTTTCATTGACGCCCCTGCTTATTTCAGCAAGACTATGTCAAGCCACATTCAGCACGTGTTACAAAAGCATGGCTTCGTAAAAAAAGAGTGCGGGTACTTTCCTGGCCCGCCTGCAGTCCAGACCTGTCTCCCATCAAAAAATGTGTGATACATTATGAAGCGTAAAATACGACAGCGGAGACCCCGGACTGTTGAACGACTGAAGCTCTACATAAAAGAAGAATGGGAAAGAATTCCACTTTCAAAGCTTCAACAATTAGTTTTCTCAATTCGCAAGCGTTTATTGAGTGTTGTTAAAAGAAAAGGTGATGTAACACAGTGGTGAACATGCCCTTTCCCAACTACTTTGGCACGTGTTGCAGCCATGAAATTCTAAGTTAATTATTGTTTGCAACAAAAAAAAAAGGTTAATGAGTTTGAACATAAAATTCTTGTATTTGTAGTGCATTGAATTGAATATGGGTTGAAAAGGATTTGCAAATCATTGTATTCTGTTTTTATTTACATGTAACACAATTTCCCAACTCAAATGGAAACGGGTTTTGTATTTTCAATCATGCATGGTTGATTATACATTTGTTTTAATGTTACAACATGTGATACTTTGGCAGGAAGATGGTCCGTTAGAGCTCGCAGTGGACGTGGGCTGTGGGTCAGGTCAAGGTACCGTGCAGCTGGCCAAACACTTTGTTTCTGTGGTGGGAACGGACATTAGCCCTGCCCAGATACAGGAGGCTTTGGAGCATGCTAAAGAGCCAAACATTACATATAGGTAAGCCCAAATCTACTGAAAATTAAAATCAATGTATGTATTTTTTTTTTCCACACTGCAATTTATTTGCTTGTACTTTTCATACGGAAGCCAGTGAAACAGGAAGTTGCTGCAACTGTGTGTGGTTTCCCCCAATTCCGATGATTCGAGGGTTGATGACATCAGTGTCCAATGTTGGATGTGATGTAGAGCAGTGGTCCCCAACCACCGGGCCGCGGTACCGGGCCACAGAAGAATTTTTTATTCATTTTTATAAAAAAAAAAAAAAAAAAAAAAAAAAATATATATATATATATATATATATATATATATCTTTTTTTCTTTTTTTTTTTATTAAATCAACATAAAAAACACAATATCCACTTACAATTAGTGCACACCACAAAAACCTTCCTTTTTCATGACAAAAACCTCCCTTTTTCATGACAAAGAAAAAAAAAAAAAAAAAGAAGGATTCTCCCACCCCCCGGGCCGCGGGACAAATTATTAAGCGTTGACCGGTCCACGGATAAAAAAAGGTTGGGGACCACTGATGTAGAGTGTATATCAGAGCTGGGCAAATATTTTGACACAGGGGCCACATTGAGAGAAAAAAACATGTGGGCACCAAGGTGTATATTTGTATACATGGTATGTACACATTTAGCTGTGGAAATCTGCTGTACAGTATGTGTTTGGGTCCCTTTTTTTTCCAGGAACACTAATGATAAGATAGAATTAAAAAAAAGTTATGACAGACCACCTCCAAAAAAACTGAATGGAATTTTACAGTTTTTTACTGAATGGGACACCCAAATGCCCTGCGATGAGGTGGCGACTTGTCCAGGGTCTACCCCGCCTTCCGCCCGATTGTAGCTGAGATAGGCGCCAGCGCCCCCCCAGTGACCCCAAAAGGGAATAAGCGGTAGAAAATGGATGGATGGGACACCCAAACGGGCTTCCCGGTGGCAGAGGGGTTAGTGCGTCTGCCTCACAATACGAAGGTCCTGCAGTCCTGGGTTCAAATCCAGGCTCGGGATCTTTCTGTGTGGGGTTTGCATGTTCTCCCCATGAATGCGTGGGTTCCCTCCGGGTACTCCGGCTTCCTCTCACCTCCAAAGACATGCACCTGGGGATAGGTTGATTGGCAACACTAAATTGGCCCTAGTGTGTGAATGTGAGTGTGAATGTTGTCTGTCTATCTGTGTTGGCCCTGCGATGAGGTGGCGACTTGTCCAGGGTATACCCCGCCTTCCGCCCGATTGTAGCTGAGATAGGCGCCAGCGCCCCCCCCGTGACCCCAAAAGGGAATAAGCGGTAGAAAGTGGATGGATGGGACACCCAAACATTTATTGTCTTAAAGTTCTGTTACATGTTAAGATTGGGGTGTTTTTGGAGGACGGATTTTGGATTCAGAGTTTTTCGAGTTAAGTAGGCGCGTAAGTTGAGTTAATACTGTATTTAACATGTCAATAATAAAATCCGAAAATAAAATCCGCTGTTGGAACTGATTTAAAACAAGAAATAGGTATCACGTTCCACGTTACAGTTGTTTTATTTAGTATTTTCCCAAAGTTTACATGCCCTGGTGCTCCTATTTGGATATTGTGGTGGACATTAAGAACCGTGTTTACGATGTGTTTTGAAGCTCAACATGTGTCCCTTCAAACTCCCCGTAAAAAACGCCAGTGTTCTGTGGACAACGATGTTATTTTGGGAGCCACGTTTCCACAGAACTAAGGGTCGGGGGTGTCATACTTCTCTCGTCATTGTTATTCTTTTTGTTGTGAAGTATATTTCTGAGAATCTGCTGTTAAAGGCCTACTGAAATGCGATTTTCTTATTTAAAAGGGGATAGCAGGTCCATTTTATGTGTCATACTTGATCATTTTGCGATATTGCCATATTTTTGCTGAAAGGATTTAGTAGAGAACATCGACGATAAAGTTCGCAACTTTTGGTCGCTAATAACAAAGCCTTGCCTGTACCGGAAGTAGCAGACGATATGCGCGTGACGTCACGGGTTGTGGAGCTCCTCACATCCTAACATTGTTTACAATCATGGCCACCGGCAGCGAGAGCGATTCGGACCGAGAAAGCGACAAATTCCCCATTAATTTGAGCGAGGATGAAATATTCGTGGATGAGGAAAGTGAGAGTGAAGGACTACAAAAAAACGGTTATACAGTGGGAGCGATTCAGATGTTATTAGACACATTTATTAGGATAATTCTGGAAAATCCCTTATCTGCTTATTGTGTTACTAGTGTTTTAGTGAGATTATATGGTCGTACCTGTACAACCTGAAGGTCGGCCCCGCACCTTTCTTCAGCACCAGTCGACGCGTGGTGGCAATGCCCATCTCTGTCCTTCGCAAGGGACCCTCTTCGAAACACGACATTTCGAAATGATAGCTGCATAATACACTGTACTTTGTGTGTGTGGTCCAAGCCATCTCTGTTCCATAGTACAGCTTGACTGTCATCTTTCGGGAATGCAAAAAATGAAACACCGGCTGTGTTTGTGTTGCTAAAGGCGGCCGTAATAAACCGCTTCCCACCTACAGCTTTCTTCTTTGACGTCTCCATTATTCATTGAACAAATTGCAAAAGATTCAGCAACACAGATGTCCATAATACAGTGGAATTATGCGATGAAAACAGGCAACTTATAACTGGGAATGGTCCTGGAACAAAATGTCCTCTACAATGTGTGACGTCACGCGCACGCGTCATCATACAGCAACGTTTTAGCATGATACCTCCGCGCGAAATTTAAAATTGCAATTCAGTAAACTAAACCGGCCGTATTGGCATGTGTTGCACTGTTAAGATTTCATCATTGCTATATAAACTATCAGACTGCATAGTCGGTAGAAGTGGGTTTCAGTAGGCCTTTAAGGGCTTACTGCAAAAAGCACATCAAAGATCATCTATATGACATTACACCAGTGTTTTAAGGATTGTGCTGCAAAAATGTTAGTCTTTGCCAAGTTCTTTTTGGCCCCTTGGCCACCAGTTTAATAGCCCACATGGGTGGTAGGTCATATAAACATTGAAATGGGGTGACAAAGCGCAAGGAAAAGGAAAAAAGAGACAAGTGTAGCGGTGGTGAAGTGAATTATATTTATATAGCGCTTTTCTCTAGTGACTCAAAGCGCTTTACATAGTGAAACCCAATATCTAAGTTACATTCTTAAACCAGTGTGGGTGGCACTGGGAGCAGGTGGGTAAAGTGTCTTGCCCAAGGACACAACGGCAGTGACTAGGATGGCGGAAGCGGGAATCAAACTTGCAACCCTCAGCCGTGTGGTTTTTCCTGCTATAAACTTCTGGAAAAAATAGACCTCTTATGCAAAATACAAGTGTACAAACATAAGTTTGCCAAATGTTTACACAGTTACAAACTGTTTTTTATACAACAGAAGCACTTTATTGTTTTTATTATTTAATTCGTTTCAAACATTTTCGTCATTCGCTGGCCGAATTTGGCCCCCAGGCCCCCAGTTGAATAGCCCTGACCTTAATCTTTTATATGTGCTGCATGCTGTTTCAGAATGTCTTTGTTTGTCTGTCTTATTTTCTTCTGCCTTCATAATCCTGGAGCTGATTTTTCTCAGATCATGAACAATGTGATCTTTGTCTTTTAAAGTCAGAATATATAGTGTTGCCCTTACAACAAAACAAATATGCTTTAAATTAATTTTGCACCATGCAATTATTGCATATAATTTGGCTTGAATTGCTGATTGATTGTGAATAAAGGATACTGTTTATTTTGTATTTAAATGCTCTGGAATGTTGGTTGAGACCTCAGTTATTCTCAACCCAATTGTTTCTTTATTAAACCTTGGGGATCCCTCAAATAGTTCCTGGGGACCCAGAAGGTGTGTCAGCCATGAAAGTTGTTTATATTAATATTTTTTTGTAAATCTGTAGATCAGCCTGTTAATAACAAATCAAACCCAACCCTATTCATTTAGCACTTTTCATACACAGGGTAGTGTTGTTAAAAAAAAATGAAAAGAAAACACACACACTCCTGCCCGCACACGCACACTCACAAACACACAAACACACACCCACACACATGCATTCACACACGCACTCACAGGACAAAAAAAAACTAAACATGGCATGCTGCCTGGATTTGAGGAAAAACTCCTCCTTCAAAGCGTCCACACTGGAGAATAACAAAAATTAACGGCATCTAAAAATTAGTATGAAACATATGATAAAATATCTGTAAAAAAATCAAATACAAATAATACAATAATAAGTTCATAAAAACTTAACATTGAGATATTAATAGGAGTAATTTGAATATAATTAAGATTAAAAAATCAAAACAGTTTAACATTATCAGTAAAAAGCCTGATTAAAAACATGTCTTTTGCCTTTAAAAAGTAAATAGTAATTTAATGGTCTCTGCTGTCTTGTGGCTCTCTGGCAGGCTGTTCAACAGGTGGGAGCCGTAGTGGCTATATGCCGCCTACCTGTGGGTCTTTTTACTGGTATTTGGTAAAGATAAAAGGGCCTGTGCCAGAGGACCTTAAGGCCTGCGAGGGTTGATAAGGTAAAAGCAGGTAAGATAAAATTGAGGGTGCATGGACATTAAAAAACTCCTCTCTGAGCTGCCACCTTATCGTGGTAGAGGAGTTTGCGTGTCCCAATGATCCTAGGAGCTATGTTGTCCGGGGACTTTAAGCCCCCTGGTAGGGTCTCCCAAGGCAAACTGGTCCTAGGTGAGGGACCTGACAAAGAGCAGCTCGAAAACCTCTATGAAAAGTAAAAACAAAGGACCCAGATTTCCCTCGCCCGGACGCGGGTCACCGGGGCCCCCCTCTGGAGCCAGGCCCGGAGGTGGGGCACGATGGCGAGCGCCTGGTGGCCGGGCCTGTACCCATGCCCGAAGAGGCAACGTGGGTCCCCCCTCCAATGGGCTCACCACCCATAGCAGGGGCCATAGAGGTCGGGTGCAATGTGAGCTGGGCGGCAGCCGAAGGCAGGGCACTTGGCGGTCCGATCCTCGGCTACATAAGCTCGCTCTTGGGACGTGGAACGTCACCTAACTGGGGGGAAAAGGAGCCTGAGCTAGTGCGCGAAGTAGAGAAATTCCGGCTGGATGTAGTCAGACTCACTTCGACGCACAGCAAGGGGTCTGGAACCACTTCTCTTGAAAGGGGCTGGACTCTCTTTCACTCTGGCGTGGCAGGCAGTGAGAGGCGACGGGCTGGGGTGGCAATTCTGGTTCCCCCCCGGCTTAAAGCCTGCACGTTGGAGTTCAACCCAGTGGACGAAAGGGTAGCCTCCCTCCGCCTTCGGGTGGGGGGACGGGTCCTGACTGTTGTTTGCGCTTACGCACCAAACAACAGTTCAGAGTACCCACCCTTTTTGGGTACACTCGAGGGAGTACTGGAGAATGCTCCCTCGGGTGATTCCCTTGTTCTGCTGGTGGACTTCAACGCTCATGTTGGTAACGACAGTGAAACCTGGAGAGGCGTGATTGGGAAGAGTGGCTGCCCGGATCTGAACCCGAGTGGTGTTTTGTTATTGGACTTCTGTGCTCGTCATAGTTTGTCCATAACAAACACCATGTTCAAACATAAGGGTGTCCATATGTGCACTTGGCTCCAGGACACCCTAGGCCGCAGTTCCATGATCGACTTTGTAGTTGTGTCATCGGATTTGCGGCCTCATGTTTTGGACACTCGAGTGAAGAGAGGGGCTGAGCTTTCTACCGATCGGCACCTGGTGGTGAGTTGGCTGCGATGGTGGGGGAGGATGCCGGACAGACCCTGCAGGCCCAAACGCATTGTGAGGGTTTGCTGGGAACGTCTGGCAGAGTCTCCTGTCAGAGAAAGTTTCAATTCCCACCTCCGGAGGAACTTTGAACATGTCACGAGGGAGGTGCTAGACATTGAGTCCGAGTGGACCATGTTCCGCACCTCTATTGTCGAGGCGGCTGATCGGAGCTGTGGCCGCAAGGTAGTTGGTGCTTGTCATGGCGGTAATCCTAGAACCCGCTGGTAGCGTTGAGGGATGCCGTCAAGCTGAAGAAGGAGTCCTATCGGGTTCTTTTGGCTCATAGGACCCCGGAGGCAGTGGACAGGTACCGACAGGCCAAGCAGAGTGCAGCTTCAGCGGTCGCAGAGGCAAAAACTCGGACATGGTAAGAGTTTGGGGAAGCCATGGAAAATGACTTCCGGATGGCTTCGAAGCGATTCTGGACCACCATCAGCCGCCTCAGGAAGGGGAAGCAGTGCACTGTCAACACCGTGTATGGTGCGGATGGTGTTCTGCTGACCTCAACTGCGGATGTTGAAGGAATACTTTGAAGACCTCCTCAATCCCACCAACACGTCTTCCTATGAGGAAGCAGTGCCTGGGGAATCTGTGGTGGACTCTCCTATTTCTGGGGCTGAGGTTGCTGAAGTAGTTAAAAAGTTCCTCGGTGGCAAGGTCCCAGGGGTGGATGAGACCCGCCCGGAGTTCCTTAAGGCTCTGGATGCTGTGGGGCTGTCTTGGTTGACAAGACTCTGCAGCATCACGTGGACATCGGGGGCGGTACCTCTGGATTGGCAGACCGGGGTGGTGGTGGTCCCTCTCTTTAAGAAGGGGGACCGGAGGGTGTGTTCCAAATATCGTGGGATCACACTCCTCAGCCTTCCCAGTAAGGTTTATTCAGGTGTACTGGAGAGGAGGCTACGCTGGATAGTCGAACCTCGGATTCAGGAGGAACAGTGTGGTTTTCGTCCTGGTCGCGGAACTGTGGACCAGCTCCATACTCTCGGCAGGGTTCTTGAGGGTGCATGGGAGTTTGCCCAACCAGTCTGCGTGTGCTTTGTGGACTTGGAGAAGGCATTCGACCGTGTCCCTCGGGAAGTCCTGTGGGGAGTGCTCAGAGAGTATGGGGTATCGGACTGTCTTATTGTGGCAGTCCGATCCCTGTACGATCAGTGTCAGAGCTTGGTCCGCATTGCTGGCAGTAGGTCAGACACGTTTCCAGTGAGGGTTGGACTCCGCCAAGGCTGCCCTTTGTCACCGATTCTGTTCATAACTTTTATGGACAGAATTTCTAGGCGCAGTCAAGGCATTGAGGGGTTCCGGTTTGGTGGCCGCAGGATTAGGTCTCTGCTTTTTGCAGACGATGTGGTCCTGTTGGCTTCATTTGGCCGGGATCTTCAGCTCTCACTGGATCGGTTCGCAGCCGAGTGTGAAGCGGCCGGAATGAGAATCAGCACCTCCAAATCCGAGTCCATGGTTCTCTCCCGGAAAAGGGTGGAGTGCCATCTCCGGGTTGGGGAGGAGACCCTGCCCCAAGTGGAGGAGTTCAAGTACCTAGGAGTCTTGTTCACGAGTGGGGGAAGAGTGGATCGTGAGGTCGACAGGCGGATCGGTGCGGCGTCTTCAGTAATGCGGAAGTTGTACCGATCCGTTGTGGTGAAGAAGGAGCTGAGCCGGAAGGCAAAGCTCTCGATTTACCGGTCGATCTACGTTCCCATCCTCACCTATGGTCATGAGCTTTGGGTCATGACCGAAAGGATAAGATCACGGGTACAAGCGGCCGAAATGAGTTTCCTCCGCCGTGTGGCGGGGCTCTCCCTTAGAGATAGGGTGAGAAGCTCTGTCATCCGGGAGGAACTCAAAGTAAAGCCGCTGCTCCTCCACATCGAGAGGAGCCAGATGAGGTGGTTCGGGCATCTGGTCAGGATGCCACCCGAACGCCTCCCGAGGGAGGTGTTTAGGGCACGTCCAACCGGTAAGAGGCCACGGGGAAGACCCAGGACACGTTGGGAAGACTATGTCTCCCGGCTGGCCTGGGAACGCCTCGGGATCCCCCGGGAAGAGCTAGACGAAGTGGCTGGGGAGAGGGAAGTCTGGGCTTCCCTGCTTAGGCGGCTGCCCCCGCGACCCGACCTCGGATAAGCGGGAGAAGATGGATGGATGGATGGATGGACATTAAAAATTTGAATACCAATAATTGAACTTTTAAATTGACCCTGAAGCGACTTTAAAACCGGTGTAATGTGCGCCTACCCTCTAGTCCAGTGGTTCTCAAATGGGGGTACGTGTACCCCTGGGGTACTTGAAGGTATGCCAAGGGATACATGAGATTTTTTTTAAATATTCTAAAAATAGCAACAATTCAAAAATTCTTTATAAATATATTTATTGAAAAATACTTCAACAAAATATGAATGTAATAAACTGTGAAAAGAAATGCAACAATGCAATATTCAATGTTGACAGCTAGATTTTTTGTGGACATGTTCCATAAATATTGATGTGAAAGATTTCTTTTTTTGGGGAAGAAATGTTTAGAATTAAGTTCATGAATCCAGATGGGTCTCTATTACAATCCCCAAAGAGGGCACTTAAAGTTGATGATTACTTCTATGTGCAGAAATCTTTATTTATAATTGAATCACTTGTTTATTTTTCAACAAGTTTTTAGTTATTTTTAGATCTTTTTTTCCTAATAGTTCAAGAAAGACCACTATAAATGAGCAATATTTTGCACTGTTATACAATTTAATAAATCAGAAACTGATGGCATAGTGCAGTATTTTACTTCTTAATCTCTTTTTTTCAACCAAAAATTAGGTTTAAAATTAGGGGGTACTTGAATTAAAAAAAAATTCACGGGCGGGTACATCACTGAAAAAAGGTTGAGAACCACTGCTCTAGTCTTTGTCAGCGCGGGTGACGCTGAGTTCTGTAAGAATTGTTGACTTCTGATATTCTTTTTTGGAAGGCCATAGAGCAGGGCTTTACAATACTCTAAACGACAGGAAATAAAATCATGCATTAGCACCTCCGTGTTGGCCTGAGATAAATGGGTGGACTCTGGCTATGTTGTTGAGATGATAAAAAAAATATTTTTTAATACGTGGGATTAAAGTCAAAATCAAGCCCAGATTTTTTAAAGACTGTGTTGGTTTAAAATCCTGTAATTTTGGTAAAGGTTTCTCCCTCTGGCCTTAAGGGCATATAACTAAAACATTGGTTTTGTCCTTGTTGAGCAGTCGGAAATTCCCTGCCACCCATGAATTGATTTCGACAATGAAAACGATATCTTTTAGTCCTGTGTCATCAATGTACCACTGTGTAAACCGATGCCATGTCTCCCAATGACGTCCCCAAGAGCCAGCATATAAAGATGAAAAAGAATGGGACCTAAAATTGAGCCTTGAGGAACCCCTCATCTTATCTCACGGGTTCCTAAAGGAACATGCATGTAAAGTTTTGTAGTTTTTGTATATTTTACTCCCTTTTTGTCACAGAAAACCCACTTCTCAGGTGTGAATGAATGATGAGTTCCCACTTCTCTATAAACCTAAGTTATTATTATTATTATTATTATTATTAAAAACACAAACTATGCAATATTCGTGCGTGCACGCAACTATACGTCTAATACACAGGTGTCAAACTCAAGGCCCGGGGGCCATATTTGGCCCCTCACATCATTTAAATCGGCCCACGAAAGCCCTTAAATAGTAAGTCAATAAAGCATTTTACTATTTACATAATGTAATCTTTTCATTGTAACAGACAGAAATACATGTATTACATTCTATAGTAAATATAGTATATTTAAACTGTATTATATAATAATGCAACAAATATGATACAATGATTAATTTAAAACTTTTAAAAATTTCAACAAAATAAATGTCCGCTTGAGTTATATCAAAGTAAGTTATTCATAAAATTTTATACTGCAGAAATTACAATAGATCCATCCATTCATTTTCTACTGCTTATTCCCTTTTGGGGTCACGGGGGGCGCTGGCGCCTATCTCAGCTACAATCGGGCGGAAGGCGGCGTAAACCCTGGACAAGTCGCCACCTCATCGCAGAATTACAATAGATTTTACAGTACAAATAATTGGCAGCTAAATTCTCAGGATTTTACAGTAAAAAGAAAAACAATAGTTCCGTTTTTCTATTTACAGTAATTTGCTGTAAAAAAAACATCGTAAATTTTATGGTGAAGTTGTGGCGACTCAGCTGCCAGTTTTTTTTTTTTTTAACAGAACATTTTATTTTATTTTTTTACAGTGTATGCAATGTAATACACATATAATAATCAAATGCACAGTAATTATTTTTACAGTATCATGAAGTGAATTCTTATACATTTGTATTCATAAATTATATACGGTTACAAACGTCCCTCTTAGGGCAGCCATAACTGCAATGTGGCCCTCAGTGTCGAAATAATTGTATCTAAGTTATCACAAAACTTTGTATTTCAATGAGTTACCGGCGAGCAGACAAAAGCTGTCTTTGATCTTACCAATCAAAAGGCTTGAAAAACTCCACTGGGTAGGATGGGAAGCGACATGAAGGTGTCCGTTTCTTTGTATTGTAATCCACAGGAAGATTTTGTCTTGACCAAAGATCTACAAAGCGGAGAGGAAGCAGGACCTGACCCCTTCCAGACACTTTTTCTTTGAACTGTATTATGACCAAAGGCAGCGGCTGTTTACGACCCCTATCCCGTTAGAAACAGCTGTTGCCATGTAATCAGGGAAAGTCCGAATAAAAGAGGAGACGTACAAGGAGACTGTACAAGAGTACAGCCCAGATGTTTCTCCTCAATTGAGCGCCATTAAATTCTGTCTCTGTTAAATTCCTTGCTTCTTTGTCTGTTTAATAGATGTCATCAGTGTTTGAACCTGACACTCAGTGTAACCATGTTCGGCACCCCTTGTCTATATGGTACTCAATGGTACTCTGGCGGTATCTAGTGGTTGAAGTGTCAAATTACACTTCTAATCGGATTTTCATGTATTTATTTTTTTTTGCTTGAAAATAGCATAATAAGATAACTGAAGGTTAAGTGTAGAAAGCGACAGCACTGAGGCAGAGACCTCTTTTAGCCTGAGGCGTATTTATTAATATAATAAAATGACGTGTGTAATAAATCCAAATGCGTACGGTGTGACTATGTGATGCGTCTAGCTGGTGAGTGTTACCGTACAATGTTGAAGGTGCGTGTTGTGAGAGGTGCGGAAGCCAAGAAGGGGCAAGGCAGGCTTGGACGTCTGTGGGCAAGCAAGTGGTCAAGGGTAGGAGCGAGGTGTCCGAGTCCGTGCTTAGGCGAGAGGTCGAGATCCGGGAAGGCAACAAGAAGACCAGAGGGAATCCAGGGAGACGAGACACACAGCTCGAATCCAGGGAACAAACAGGAACTACGGAATGACGGCAGGATAGGAGGCAATGAGCACAGAGATGGGGAAACGCAGAGAGACAGTAGGCACATGAAAAAGGAGCTAGAGACGTCAGGGCTTACTGAACTACGTTCTGGCGCTGGAACGCAGGACATGCTGGCTTAAGAAAGGCGTCGAGCTCTCATGTGTGCATATTGTAGGCCGCAGCAGAAGAGGAATGCCTGTGGGCGTGTCCAGAGGCTCGCTCAGAAGAATGAGAGGCGTCAGGTGCTTGAGCCGTAACAATGACAGGTGTACAGTATTATTGAAAATGGCCATTTTTTTTTTAAAGGAAATCAATGTGGGACTAAAGGGACCCGGAACTCCCATGTATACTCACTCCAGTTTGTGCTTAAAATAACTTGGCAAAGAACGGACAAAGCAAATTTTGAGATTGATTCTGATACAAGGGCAGCAGGGTGGGACAGGGGTTAGTGCATGTGCCTCACAATACGAAGGCCCTGAGTAGTCCTGGGTTCAATCCCGGGCTCGGAATATTTCTGTGTGGAGTGTGCATGTTGTCCGGCTTCCTCCCACCGGCACAAACATGCACCTGGGGATAGGTTGATTGGCAACACTAAATTGGCCCTAGTCCCAGTGATGAGGTGGCGACTTGTCCAGGGTGTACCCTGTCTACCGCCCGAATGCAGCTGAGATAGGCTCCAGCACACCCCGCGACCCCGAACGGGACAAGTGGTAGAAAATGGATGGATGGTTAAATTCTGATACAACTCTTGTGGCCATATTTCATCCCGCTAACGTTTAAAATGAACATTCTGTTGCATGATGTCAATCAATCAATCAATCAATGTTTATTTATATAGCCCCAAATCACAAATGTCTCAAAGGACTGCACAAATCATTACGACTACAACATCCTCGGAAGAACCCACAAAAGGGCAAGGAAAACTCACACCCAGTGGGCAGGGAGAGTTCACATCCAGTGGGACGCCAGTGACAATGCTGACAATGAGAAACCTTGGAGAGGACCTCAGATGTGGGCAACCCCCCCCCCTCTAGGGGACCGAAAGCAATGGATGTCGAGCGGGTCTAACATGATACTGTGAAAGTTCAATCCATAGTGGCTCCAACACAGCCGGGAGAGTTCTGTTCAAGCGGATCCAAGACAGCAGCGAGAGTCCCGTCCACAGGAGACCATCTCAAGCGGAGGCGCATCTGCAGCGTAGAGATGTCCCCAACCGATACAGGCGAGCGGTCCATCCTGGGTCCCGACGAGCGGTTCATCCTGGGTCTCGACTCTGGACAGCCAGTACTTCATCCATGGTCATCGGACCGGACCCCCTCCACAAGGGAGGGGGGGACATAGGAGAAAGAAAAGAAGCGGTAGATCAACTGGTCTAAAAAGGAGGTCTATTTAAAGGCTAGAGTATACAGATGAGTTTTAAGGTGAGACTTAAATGCTTCTACTGAGGTAGCATCTCGAACTGTTACCGGGAGGGCATTCCAGAGTTACTAAACAGCTAAATCTCCCTAAACTTTAGCCACAGATTTCCATCCATCCATCCGTTTCTACCACTTATTCCCTTTGGGGTCGCGGAGGGCGCTGGTGCCGATCTCAGCTACGATCGGGCGGATGGCGGCTTTACACCCTGGACAAGTTGCCACCTCATCGCAGGGCCAACACAGATAGACGGACAACATTCACACACTAGGGCCAATTTAGTGTTGCCAATCAACCTTTCTCCAGGTGCATGTCTTTGGAAGTGAGAGGAAGCCGGAGTACCTGGAGGGAACCCACGCAGTCACGGGGAGAACATGCAAACTCCACGCAGAAAAATCCCCAGTCCGGGATTGAACCCAGGACGACTCAGAACTTTCGTATTGTGAGGCAGATGCACTAACCCCTCCTCCACCGTGCTTGCCCACCCAGGGATAAGAAGGAGGAATATAAAACTGAATGTTTGGCTTCTCCAAGTTAGGAGTGCCTCATTTTTGACTTGACCTCCTCCAGGAACTGCAGCCCTGTATAATGACACTCGCTTTTAACAAAGCATCGCCAACGTCTCTTTTGATCCGGAGGTGGCATCTCGAACTGTTACCAGGAGGGCATTCCAGAGTACTGGAGCCCGAACGGAAAACGCTCTATAGCCCGCAGACTTTTTTGGGGCTCTAGGAATCACTAATAAGCCGGAGTCTTTTGAACGCAGATTTCTTGCCGGGACATATGGTACAATACAATCGGCAAGATAGGCTGGAGCTAGACCGTGTAGTATTTTATACGTAAGTAGTAAAACCTTAAAGTCACATCTTAAGTGCACAGGAAGCCAGTGCAGGTGAGCCAGTACAGGCGTAATGTGATCAAACTTTCTTGTTCTTGTCAAAAGTCTAGCAGCCGCATTTTTTACCAACTGTAATCTTTTAATGTCATCTTCAAAGACATAAAAATACCCACAAAGGGTCCCCCCAAGGGTTGATCACAACCCTTAGGCATTTCTTCATTAGAACCATCACCAATTGAATAATCTATTACGAAAAAGGACCACAAAAAGAGCATTTGTTGAACGTTGAAGTACAGCATGGAACATGTCTAATTCACTCTTCTGTCATCGCCTTCAGGCAGTGTGTGGCCGAGGAGCTGCCGTTTGCCGACGGCTCAGTGGACCTGATAACTGCCATGTCTGCCTTCCACTGGTTTGACAGGCCACGCTTTCTTCAGGAGGCCCATCGGGTCCTGAAGCCTCACGGCTGCTTGGCTCTGCTCAACTACACCGTCGAGATGGATCTCAGCTACCCCGATTGCTGCTTGCAGTCACTGAACCAAGTCTGCAAAGAGGTGCTTGTTCTGGTTTAACCTCTTTTAAATATTAGAACTGCTGAACAAAAGGAGTTCCAATCTACTACTCTGTAGATAACACCTGCGATGCTGCCCGTTAAGCTTTTCAATCTGGCCCGCCGGACATTCCTAAATAATTTCTTTGTATCTTTAAGATGGAAACTGTAGCTGCCGTTATGATGTGCAGTGATATTTTCAAATGAACTTGAGTCTTGAACTATACAAAGTATTTCAATAGTTGGAATCTGCGCTTTTGCATGCTATTCTACAAACCCCGTTTCCATATGAGTTGGGAAATTGTGTTGGATGTATATATACACGGAATGCAATGATTTGCAAATCCTTTTCAACGCATATTCAATAGAATGTACTACAAAGACAACATATTTGATGTTTAAACTCATAAACTTTATTTTTTTTTTGCAAATAATAATTAACTTAGAATTTCATGGCTGAAACATGTGCCAAAGTAGTTGGGAAAGGGCATGTTCACCACTGTGTTACATCACCTTTTCTTTTAACAACACTCAATAAACGTTTGGGAACTGAGGAAACTAATTGTTGAAGCTTTGAAAGTGGAATTATTTCCCATTCTTCTTTTATGTAGAGCTTCAGTCGTTCAACAGTCCGGGGTCTCCGCTGTCGTATTTTACGCTTTATAATGTGGCACACATTTTCGATGGGAGACAGGTCTGGACTGCAGGCGGGCTAGGAAAGTACCCGCACTCTTTTTTTTTTACGAAGCCACGCTGTTGTAACACATGCTGAATGTGGCTTGGCATTGTCTCGCTGAAATAAGCAGGGGCGTCCATGAAAAAGACAGTGCTTAGATGGCAGCATATGTTGTTCCAAAACCTGTATCTACCTTTCAGCATTAATGGTGCCTTCACAGATGTGTAAGTTACCCATGCCTTGGGCACTAATGCACCCCCATACCAGCACAGATGCTGGCTTTTGAACTTTACGTCGATAACAGTCTGGATGGTTCGCTTCCCCTTTGGTCCGGATGACACGATGTGGAATATTTCCAAAAACAATTTGAAATGTGGACTCGTCGGACCACAGAACACTTTTCCACTTAGCATCAGTCCATCTTAGATGATCTCGGGCCCAGAGAAGCCGGCGGCGTTTCTGGATGTTGTTGATAAATGGCTTTCGCTTTGCATAGTAGAGCTTTAACTTGCACTTACAGATGTAACGACAAACTGTATTTAGTGACAGTGGTTTTCTGAAGTGTTCCTGAGCCCATGTGGTGATATCCTTTGGAAATTGATGTCAGTTTTTGATAAAGTGATGTCTGAAGGATTGAAGGTCACGGTCATTCAATGTATGTTTCCGGCCATGCCGCTTACGTGGAGTGAATTCTCCAGATTCCCTGAACCTTTTGATGACATTATGGACCGTAGATGTTGAAATCCCTAAATTTCTTGCAATTGCACTTTGAGAAACGTTGTTCTTAAACTGTTTGACTATTTGCTCACACAGTTGTGGACAAAGGGGTGTACCTCGCCCCATCCTTTCTTGTGAAAGACTGAGCAGTTTTTGGGAAGCTGTTTTCATACCCAATCATGGCACCCACCTGTTCCCAATCAGCCTGCACACCTGTGGGATGTTCCAAATAAGTGTTTGATGAGCATTCCTCAACTTTATCAGTATTTATTGCCACCTTTCCCAACTTCTTTGTCACGTGTTGCTGGCATCAAATTCTAAAGTTAATGATTATTTGCACAAAAAAAAAAGTTGATCAGTTTGAACATCAAATATGTTGTCTTCGTAGCATATTCAACTGAACATGGGTTGAAAATTATTTGCAAATTCCGTTTATATTTACATCCAACACAATTTCCCAACTTACTGTATATGGAAACGGGGTTTGTATTAGTGTTCCTAGAAATAGGACCCACGCACACATTCTGTACAGCCGATTTTCGTGTGTGTGAGTGTGTGTGTGTGTGTGTGTGTGTGTGTGTGTGTGTGTGTGTGTGTGTGTGTGTGTGTGTGTGTGTGTGTGTGTGTGTCGTCCCACAGACTAAAATTGGTCCCCCCAGTCAAAATAATTGCCCAGGCCTGCTGTAGATGCTCTGTGATTGTGAACTCACTACAACTTACTACACTGTAGCGGTCAGGGGGTGGGGCTTAAAAAATAAAAATAAAAACATTTGAATTGATTGCAATTTTTACTTGTAACGATCCAAAATAGATTAAAGAAAAATCTGACAACTATTTGTTTTTTATCTGTCCTGTCCAGCCACTCAGGCAAATCCTATCATTGACGTACACTCCCTTATCTTTATCATATTTACTTTCGAATTAAGAAGTGTTGGATACTTCTTTCTTTGCCTTATTTGACTTTGTTTGAGTAGAATTTTAATGAATTTTTTTTAAGTAATATAGAAATTCATCAGCTCTGTTTTATGGAGGAATGTAGTTAATCACAGAACTGGCACCCAATGTTATCAAAAATATTAATTTTGATTAAAAAAAATTGATTTCCAATCCAGAATTGATTCTGATGAATCAAATCCGATACCGTAGGAAGGGGATTCCTATGGCCCCATTCGTTGCAGGTTACTGACACTTAAAACGTGACAAATTTAGATGCCAGATGGCAGTAAAGTATTGAATACCTTAAAATGCGTTTTGTGTCTGATTGTAACTTTGACCCCAGTGTTAGCTGCTCTATAGCTTGTCGCTTTCCATCATTTTCAGCAGACTGCATTGCAAAATGAATGAGCCTTCCACCCAGGAATGCAACCATGAGTCCCTTCCCTAATGTAAATTGCACCACTGATGACAAAACCCAAGTAAAATGGTCTAATGTTACCTTTTTGTGCTCTTCAGTTTTATGCAGCATTACATCCTTACCGCAGTCCTCACCTTGGTGCCAGTTCTATCGAGCTGTACCGGGAAGCCTACTCATCCATCCCTTATGCTAACAAGGAGTGGTAAGTGACAATAACCTCGTAGGTCCCACCACAGACTGGTTGTGTGCCCATAAAGCACACAAACAAGTCTTGTTACGTAGATAAGACACCTGTTACGGAAACAGCCTCTTCTCAGAAAAGAAATCTCATATGCAGAATACCAAGGATAGTTGAATGGTAAAACATCTAGCTCCCAATCAGAGGGGACTGGGTTCAAATCCCAGTCAGGTTTATCGGTAACTAGGTAACCGTCAGCTGGTGGAGTTATTTTTTAATGTTATAGTATACTGAGACTGATTTTAAATTAAATATGTCATTGGGGCCCGAAATCTCCATTTCAGAAGATCAAAGATGGCTAAGTGGTCAAAGCAGCTATCTCCCAATCAAAAAGGACTAGGTTGAAATCCTTGTCAGATTGATCGGTAACGAGAAATGATCCAGTTGGAGGAGTTGAAATTTGATATCATGGTTTACTGAGACTGGTTCTCAATTAAATATGTCATTGGGGTCTGAAATCTCCTTGCGAAAAGGCCAAGGACAGCTGAATAGTTAAACAATCAAATGGGACTGGGTTCAAATCACAGTCAGCTTGATCAGTAACTAGGAAAGCGTCAGCCGGTGGAGTTACTCTTTTAAATCATAGTTTACTGAGACGGGTTCTCGATTAAATATGTCATTGGGACCTGAAATCTCTTCTTAAGAGGACCAAGGTTAGCTCAGTGGTTAAAGCCGCTATCTCTCAATCAAGGAGAATTCGGTTCAAATCCCAGTCGGGTTGATCGGTAACGAGGAAAGCGTCCGCCAGTGGAGTTACTCTTTTAAACCATAGTTTACTGAGGCAGGTTCATGATTAAATATGTCATTGGGACCTGAAAACTCCCCATTAGAGCACCAAGGTTAGCTGAGTGGTTATAGCAGCTATCTCCCAATCAAGGTGAATTAGGTCAGTCAGGTTGATCGGTAACAAGTAAAGATCCAGTAGGAGGACTTAAAGGTTTATATCATGTTTTTCTGAGACAGGTTCTTAAATATATATGTCATTAAGGAAAGACATCTAATCTGAAGAACACCAAGGATCGCTGAATGGTTAAACAGATAACTCCCAATACAAGGGGACTGGGTTCAAATCCCAGTCAGGTCTATCGGTAACTAGGAAAGCTTCAGCTGGTGGAGTCAAAATGTTATATAATCGTTTACTGAGACAGGTTCTCAATTAAATTTGTCATTGGGGTCCGAAATCTCACCTCAAGAAGACCAAGGACAGGTGAAGGGTTAAAAAGCTACCTCTTAATCAAATGGAACTTGGTTCAAATCCCAGTCAGATTGGTCGGTAACTGGGAAGGCTTCACCCGGTGAAGTAACTCTTTTAAATCATAGTTTACTGAGACAGGTCCTTGATTAAATATGTCATTGGGACCCGAAAACTCCCCATAAGAGGACCAAGGTTAGCTGAATGGTTAAAGCAGCTATCACCCAATCAAGGAGAATTAGGTTCAAATCCCAGTCAGGTTGATCGGTAAAAAGAAAAGATCCAGTACGAGGACTTAAAGGCTTATATCTTATTTTACTGAGACAGGTTCTTAAATATAGATGTCATTGAGGAAAGAAATGTCATCTGAAGAATACCAAGGATAGCTGAATGTTTAACCAGCTAGCTCCCTATCAAAGCAGACTGGGTTCAAATCCTAGTCAAATTGATTGGTAACTAAGAAAGCTTCAGCTGGTGGAGTTAAACGTTTATATCATAGTTTACTGAGGGGCCCGAAATATCCCTTAAAGAAGACCTAGGATGGCGGATTGGTCAAAACATCTATCTCCAAATCAGAAATGACTAGGTTCAAATCCCGGTCAGGTTAATCAATAACTAGGAAAGCTTCACCCGTTGGAGTTAATCGTTTAAATCATAGCATTATGAAGCATAAAATACGACAGCGGAGACCCCGGACCCCGGACTCTACATAAAACAAGAATGGGAAAGAATTCCACTTTCAAAGCTTCAACAATTAGTTTCCTCAGTTCCCAAACGTTTATTGAGTGTTGTTAAAAGAAAAGGTGATGTAATACAGTGGTGAACATGCCCTTTCCCAACTACTTTGGCACATGTTGCAGCCATGAAATTGTAAGTTATTTATTACAATTTCCCAAATTATATGGAAGCGGGGATTGTATATACATATATATATATATATATATATATATATATATATATATATATATATATATATATATATATATATATATATATATACTGTGGGGCAAAAAAGTATTTAGTAAGCCACCGATTGTGCAAGTTCTCCCACTTAAAATGATGACAGAGGTCTGTAATTTTCATCATAGGTACACTTCAACTGTGAGAGACAGAATGAAAAAAAAATCCAGGAATTCACATTGTAGGAATTTTAAAGAGTTAATTTGTAATTTATGTTGGAAAATAAGTATTTAGTCAACCATTCAAAGCTCTCACTGATGGAAGGAGGTTTTGGCTCAAAACCTCACGATACATGGCCCCATTCATTCTTTCCTTAACACGGATCAATCGTCCTGTCCCCTTAGCAGAAAAACAGCCCCAAAGCATGATGTTTCCACCCCCATGCTTCACAGTAGGTCTGGTGTTCTTGGGATGCAACTCAGTATTCTTCTTCCTCCAAACACGACGAGTTGAGTTTATACCAAAATGGATACATGGATGATACAGCAGAGGATTGGGAGAATGTCATGTGGTCAGATGACAACAAAATAGAACTTTTTGGCATAAACTTAACTCGTCGTAGAGATACAGTATACATATATATATATATATATATATATATATATGTATATATATATATATATATATATATATATATATATATATATATATATATATATATATATATATATATATATGTATATGTATGTATATGTGTATGCGTGTGTGTGCGTGTATATATGAACACACATATGTATATGTGTTTTATTATTTGTATATGTATATATGTATATATTTTTTGGGGGGGTGGGTTACATGTGTTATAAAATGCTGGTTTTGACCAAATCTATGCATGTAAACATACCAAGCATATGTATGGATCAATGACGTTGGGTTTAAAGTAGGATGGGCGGCTTTGTGAATTGTGGCCCAGAATTGTTGTACTGTACATGAATGAATGAATGAATGAATGGTTTATTTTGAGCCATGCAAACAAAACAAAAGAATGACATAAAATACAAAAAAATATATATATATACATTATTTTTATACCTACATTGAAAACATTACATGTGACTAATCTTTTGTAGATGTCAAGACTCAAAAGGGAGTGGGAAGAAGTAAACTTATTAGGTCCCACCCCTATACATATACAATATATACATACACAATATATAATACAATAATACATATAATATAATTCAATTCAGTGGTTGCTGCATAGATGCTATATGTTATCTATATATAATACATTGAAATTCACACACACTTATATATATACATATGTACACACACACATATATACACAACACACACGCATATGTACACACATATATACAATCCATATACATATATACATATATATATATATACATACATATTCACACATAATCACATACATACACACATGCATATACCCAAAATACACACACACACACACACACACACACACACACACACACACACACACACACACACACACACACACACACACACACACACACGCACACACACACCTATATAAATACTATATATAATAGTATATATAATATACACTTTTGTCTAAACCAGGGGTGCCCACACTTTTTCTGCAGACGAGGTTCTTTTCAATTGACCAACTCGGGGGGATCTACCTCATTTATATATATCATTTATATTTATTTATTTATGAAAGAGACATTTTTGTAAACAAGTTAAATGTGTTTAATGATAATACAAGCATGTGTAACACATATAGATGTCTTTCTTTCACAAAGACAAGAATATAAGTTGGTGTATTACCTGATTCTGATGACTTGCATTGATTGGAATCAGACAGTAATGATGATAACGCCCACATTTTCAAATGGAGGAGAAAAAAAGTTGTCCTTTCTGTACAATACCACATGAAAGTGGTTGGTTTTTGGCATCTAATTCATCCAGCTTCCATACACTTTACAAGAAAAACATTGGCGGCAAATTCCGTAGCTTGCTTGATTGACATTCACGGCACCCGAAGGTCTTGTGAGATGACGCTGGCTGCTGCCAGTTCATTATTATGAAAAAATGACGGAGAGGAAGGCGAGAAACACTTTTTATTTCAACAGACTTTCGCGCCGTCCCTTCCGTCAAAACTCTAAAGGCTGACTGCACATTTCCTGTCTTCACAATAAAAGCCCTGCTTCATGCTGCCTGCGCTAACAATTAAGAGTCTCGGAAAGCTGGCGTGCACAAGTGATGTGCACGCCAGCTTTCTGAGGGATCGCTTGTGCACGCCAGCTTTCCGAGACTCTTATTTTGTTAGCGCAGGCAGCATGAAGCAGGGCTTTTATTGTGAAGATAGGAAATGTGCAGTCGGCCTTTAGAGTTTTGACGGAAGGTACGGCGCGAGAGTCTGTTGAAATAAAAAGTGTTTCTCGCCTTCCTCTCGGTCATATTTTCATAATAATGATCTTGCAGCAGCCAGCGTCATCTCACAAGACCCTCCGGTGCCGTGAATGTCATTTAAGTGACGTCTTGGTGAAGATTGATGATCACTAATATTTAGGATTTATTTTTTTTAAAAGCCTGGCTGGAGATCGACTGACACACCCCTCGCGGTCTACTGGTAGCTCGCGATTTACGTAATGGGCAACCCCCTATTCTAAACGTTATTAACAGTTTTTGGTGCCTATGAGAACAAGCTTTCATTTTGACTATGATATTAGTGGTTAATAGTGGATCTGTAAAAATATGTGCTTCAAACCTCTTTTGTACAATCAATTCCTCGTGTTTTATTGTACCCTGGCCTGCAGGCATGAAAGTGTGTGCGTGAGAAGAGCCATGCCACTGTGCAGCTACATGGGCTTGGTAGAGTCCTTCTCCAGCTACCAGGCTATGCTCAGAGATGATCCCCAGAAGGCAACCGGGCTCTCACAGGACATTTGTCAAAGGTTCTTCACCCTCTTGCTTTTCACCCATTGTGTCATGAACTCATATTAGTATGTGAAGTCCTGATATCACCTGTTGCATGAGGTGTGACATGTTGACACATTCCTCCTGTGCTCTTCACTGCAGGCTGATGTCCATCATGAAGGTGACGTCTGTAGAGACTCAGGTGATGGTGGGCGTCAAGTATTTCTACCTACTAGCTATGAAGGACTTGTAGTCAAGTGAGCAGTATTCAAATATCAAAAGTACCTGTATGTGTGTAGGAGTTTTGTCAATCAATGTCAATCAATGTTTACTTATATAGCCCTAAATCACTAGTGTCTCAAAGGGCTGCACAAACCACTAGGACATCCTCGGTAGGCCCACATAAGGGCAAGGAAAAATTTCACACCCAGTGGGACGTCGGTGACAATGATGACTATGAGAACCTTGGAGAGGATGAAAGCAATGGATATCGAGCGGGTCTAACATGATACTGTGAAAGTTCAATCCATAATGGATCCAACACAGTCGCAAGATGTCCAGTCCAAAGCGGATCCAACACAGCAGCGAGAGTCCCGTTCACAGCGGAGCCAGCAGGAAAACATCCCAAGCGGAGGCGGATCAGCAGCGCAGAGATGTCCCCAGCCGATACACAGGCGAGCAGGATCGGACCGGACCCCCTCCACAAGGGAGAGTGGGACATAGGAAAAAAAGAAAAGAAACGGCAGATCAACTGGTCTAAAAAGGGAGTCTATTTAAAGGCTAGAGTATACAAATGAGTTTTAAGGTGAGACTTAAATGCTTCTACTGAGGTGGCATCTCGAACTGTTACCGGGAGGGCATTCCAGAGTACTGGAATGTCAAAACATTTAATTTCCTCTTAGAAATAAAGGTGTCAGTAAGGAACTTTTTGTTTTCTTCTATCAAATCAACACAAAAAAACACGAGATACACTTTCAAATAGTGCATCAACCAAAAAAAAAAAAAACACCCTCCCTTCCCCATTCACACTCATCCACACCCACTCCCTCAAAAAGGGCTTGTTTCTTTCTGCTACCAAAATTCTGGTTCCCACAACATAGATAACAGTATGCAAGGGACACAGTCCCTGAAGCACACATGATTGTGTCCACTAACATTATCATTAATTACTATTTTTTATCTAATTGTTTTTATATTATTTTACTTTCTTTTTTATCCAAGAAAATGTTTTTTTTTGTGTATTTATTTATCTTATTTTATTTTATTTATAAGATAAAAAAAAAAGGAATTTATCTTCACCAGACCAGGTTGTTAATGAAATTAGACTTGCAAATAATTTATAAACAAAATTACATTTTCATAAAAAGCATTTGTGTATAGTCCATATTATGTCCAAGTCAGACTCAACACACACCTTCATTTTGTACGCTCAAAAATAGGGAACACAACAACGGGCGGCATAGCTCGGTCGGCAGAGCGGACGTGCCAGCAACTTGAGGGTTGCAGGTTCGATTCCCGCTTCCGCCATCCTTGTCACTGCCGTTGTGTCCTTGGGCAAGACACTTTACCCACCTGCTCCCAGTGCCACCCACACTGGTTTAAATATAACTGTGATATTGGGTTTCACTATGTAAAGCGCTTTGAGTCAATAGAGAAAAGTGCTATATAAATATAATTCACTTCACTTCACAACAGACAGCATTTACCAGGGGTCATCAACGCGGTGCCCGCGGGCACCAGGTAGCCCGTAAGGACCAGATGAGTCGCCCGCTGGCCTGTTCTAAAAATAGCTCAAATAGCAGCACTTACCAGTGAGCTGCCTCTATTTTTTTTACATTTTATTTATTTACTAGCAAGCTGGTCTCGCTTTGCTCGACATTTTTAATTCTAAGAGAGACAAAACTCAAATAGACTTGGTCTTCACTTGTTTAAATAAATTCATTTATTTTTTTACTTTGCTTCTTATAACTTTCAGAAAGACAATTTTAGAGAAAAAATACAACCTAAAAAATGATTTCAGTATTTTTAAACAACAACCTTTTTTACCATTCAAATTCCTTCCTCTTCTTTCCTGACAATTTAAATCAACGTTTAAGTATTTTTTGTCTATTTTTGTAAAGAATAACAAGTACATTTTAATTTAATTCTTCATTTTAGCTTCTGTTTTTTCGACAAAGAATATTTGGGAAATATTTCTTCAAACTTATTATGATTAAAATTCAAAAAAATTATCCTGGCAAATCTAGAAAATCGGTAAAATCAAATTTAAATCTTATTTCAAAGTCTTTTGAATTTATTTTAAAACTTTTGCTCTGGAAAATCGAGAAGAAATAATGATTTGTCTTTGTTAGAAATATAGCTTGGTCCAATTTGTTATACATTCTAACAAAGTGCAGATTGGATGTTAACCTATTTAAAACATGTCATCAAAATTCTAAAATTAATCTTAATCTGGAAAAATTACTAAATTATTTTTAAATTTTTTTCAAAAAGATTCAAATTAGCTAGTTTTTCTATTCATTTTTTTCGGTTGAATTTTTTTAATTTTAAAGAGTGGAAATTGAAGATAAACTATGTTTCAAAACTTTATTTTCATTTTTTTCGTGTTTTCTCCTCTTTTAAACCGTTCAATTAAGTGTTTTTTTCATCATTTATTCTCTACAAAAAACGTTCCGTAAAAGCAAAAAAAATGTACGACAGAATGACAGACAGAAATACCCTTTTTTTTATATATATATATATATAGATTTATTTATTAAAGGTAAATTGAGCAAATTGGCTTTTTCTGGCAATTTATTTAAGTGTGTATCAAACTGGTAGCCCTTCGCATTAATCAGTACCCAAGAATTAGCTCTTGGTTTCAAAAAGGTTGGTGACCCCCGGCATATATGTTGCTGTTATTGCATATCTATAAACATAATTACATTTTCACAATAAGCCTTTAAGGATTTCCCATCTTTTTTCATGTTTCTTGTCACGGCGTGGCGCGGTTGAGAGAGTGGCCGTGCCAGCAACCTGAGGGTTCCTGGTTCAATTCGCACCTTCTACCAACCTCGTCACGCCCTGTTGTGTCCTTGAGCAAGACACTTCACCCTTGCTCCTGATGATTCGTGGTTAGGGCCTTGCATGGCAGCTCCCTCCATCAGTGTGTGAATGTGTGTGTGTATGGGTGAATGTGGAAATAGTGTCCAAGCGCTTTGAGTACCTTGAAGGTAGAAAAGCGCTATACAAGTATAACCCATTTACCGTTTATCATTATCGTTTTCAATCATGTATCTTTCTAAAGTTAAAAAATACAGATTTTTTTTTTTTTTTTAGAAAGTAATACTAAGTGAATATCTGTTTCTGGCCTTAAAAATAAACCTTTTACCAAGTACTATAATTAAATTGACTAAGTCATGACTGTCAATGAACTCTCCTAAAATAACAGAAACTACATCAAGCTTCATAAACAAACCATTTTTTTCAACTTCCACCCAAAAGGAAGACACAATATGACAATACCAAAACAAATGCAGGGTGGATTCTGATTCCTGACAACAAAATCGGCAATCATCTGACTCAGTCATATTCCATAGTTTTAACATTTTCCCCGTGGGTAAGAAGTTATAAATAATTTTAATTGGAAAATAACGATTTTGCACATCGATAGTAGTTTTGTAGATTAGTTTGAATATGGCCTCCCACGGCAACGGGCAGTCAACAAAGTCCTATTTTCCATATGTGTTGTATGGGGCAGCCTTCAAAGATTTCTTTATTAAATAAAAATGATAAATTTTTCCATTTATTTCAGTTCCTTTTTGCCAACTAGAATTTCTTATTAGACGTTTACAAACTAGTAATTTAGTAGTTCCATAAATAATTATTTGTTTCCATCTTTTCCTAATTACGCCAGTTAGTTGATTAAAAGAAAAGCTTGAACAAGTTCTAAATTCATCATATTTCATAATTTTACCATTCTCATTGATAATATTATTGACAAAAAATGATTCCTCTTTCAAACATATGTTTCCAAAAGAAAGGCTTTCCATCTATTACAATATTAGAGTTCATCCATATTATCTGCTGCAAAATATTGTCTCTTTTTTTTTTTTTTTGGCCACATAAGTCACAAACTTGTTGTTTTTAGCCATCCGATATGGCAAAAAACAAAAACAAAAAAGTTGGATTAGAGATAGGCTCCAGCACCGACCCCCCCCCCCCACCCTACTGCTTGTCCCAAAGGGACAAGCAGTAGAAAAAGGGATGAATGGATGATTTACTGCTGCCACTATTATTTTTACATCTATGCTTTTTCTATTAAAACAGCCACAAGAGGGCGCCATTGAATCATTCTATTTTGCGTAATACAAATGTGGAGATATGAATACATCTCTTTTCTGAGCAAATAAAAAAACAATTCTGCACACACCGGAAAATATTTCCATTCCATTATTTTCAACCATATTCTTTTTTTGGGGGGGGGGGATCCGCTCAATAACAAATATTGACACATTAAAATAAACCATGAATAAAAAGGAGCAGTTATAATATATGCCCCCTATTTACATAATTACATTTACATGTCAACTCAGAATACGATTAAGGCTATACATCACTATTTCATAAAATACCACCAAAAAATGTAAATATCAGAATATCCCTCATTTCCTCCTATTTTTATATGCAAATATTGGCCATAATTCGGTACTCTTGTCTTGTTCTGTATATTGTACGGTATTTTGTATTTCTATAGTGTTTTGTATATTGTACAGGATTGCTTATTATTTTTATTGGATAGCAGTCTGTTTATTTCAATCGTTAGTTTTTTTCCTTCATTACCTCTTGTGTTATTTATTTTACCCCATATTTGTTCCCAGAACCGCACCTTAAATTGGAGTCTTTAATCTCGTTACATGCAAATATAATGACAATAAAGTCAATTTTATTCTATAGTTATTCATTGTACCAAAGGTGAGCGATACAGTTCTGCATGTTTTGGTATCGATCCAATACCAATACCAAATACTGGACTACTATTTTTGTTGTTCTTGTTGTTGTTTTTTCTGCAGTTGTTACATATACTGTAATATTGTACATGATCATTTGGATTTGTTCTATATTGTATATATCCATCCATCCATTTCCTACCGCTTGTCCCTTTTGTATATAATTATATAACATATAATATACATCAGTATATACTATATGCATAAATCTGCACACACCGGGAAATATTTCCATTGCATTTTTTTTTTTTACCATATTTATTCTTATTTAGTTCATCCATCCATCCATTTCCTACCGCTTGTCTCTTTTGGGGTTGGTGGGGGGTCGCTGGAGCCTATCTCAGCTGCATTCAGGCGGTAGGCGGGGTACACCCTGGACAAGTCGCCACCTCATCGCAGTTTATTTAGTTCACTCAATAACATATATTGACACATTATAATAAACCATGAATAAAAAGCAGTTATAATGTCTGCCCCTTATTTACATAATTACACTTACTTGTTAGCTCAGAATACGATTAAGGATATAAATAACTATTTCATAACACACCACCCAAATAAATCCATTCATCCATCCATTTTCTACCGCTTATTCCCTTTCGGGGTCGCGGGGGGCGCTGGCGCCTATCTCAGCTACAATCGGGCAGAAGGCGGGGTACACCCTGGACAAGTCGCCACCTCATCGCAGGGCCAACACAGATAGACCCAAATAAATGTAAATATCAAAATTTCCCTCATTTCCTCCTATTTTCCAATGCAAATATCACAAAAGATAGCTATGCCTTGTACCAAAAGTGGGCGATACAGTTCTGCATGTTTTAGTGTCGATTCAATACCAAGAAAACACTGGACTACTATTTTTATTTATTTATTTTTGTACTGTAATATTGTACATGGTAATCAGGATTGTTCTACATTGTTTATGATAATATAACATATAATATATCAGTATACACTATATGCTGTATATATAGTCCCGCGACCGGATTCCGGATAAGCGGTTGAAGATGGATGGATGGATGTATATACATGGGACGGACTCTTGCCGTCGTCGTGCGGGTTCCATGGACCACCAAGGAAGGACATGCTTGTTCAGGTTTGACTCTTGTTTATTTTTTCAAATAAAGAAAGTCTTTTGCGCCGTCGTCGCTCCCACTTCTCGCTCCTCCGTGTCGCTTTTCAGTCGGCCGCGTCTTTGTCGCCGTCTTGCCATCTGTCGCTCGTGCGCCGCAGGTGCTGCAACTCCTTCCTCCTCGTTCTCTCCTCCTTTTCCCCTTTTGTGCACCGAGAGGAGATACGTTAATTGTCTACCGGTGCGCGATCCACGCACCTGAGCTCGATTGCGGCGTCGCTCCTCTCCGTTCGGTCGCCATCCCCGCCTCCTCGCCGCCATCTTGGGCCGGGCTCCGGCGTGCCCTGCCCCACTGCTCGTTGGCCGGCTCCGCCTCTCCACAATATAATATGTAAATATTACATATATGTTATATTTTATATTGCTACTATTATACATTTTTAGTCTACTTTATACCTGCATTATCCTTTCCATCCTTACCCTTAACCCTCTTTTGGAAATGAGCTACTGTGTGGAGCAATTTCCCTTGTGGAAAAAAGCTTATTATTTTTGTTGGATAGCAGTCTGTTTATTTGGGGACGGCGTGGCGCAGCGGGGAGAGTGGCCGTGCGCAACCCGAGGGTCACTGGTTCAAATCCCACCTAGAACCAACCTCGTCACGTCCGTTGTGTCCTGAGCAAGACACTTCACCCTTGCTCCTGATGGGTGCTGGTTGGCGCCTTGCATGGCAGCTCCCTCCATCAGTGTGTGAATGTGTGTGTGAATGGGTAAATGTGGAAGTAGTGTCAAAGCGCTTTGAGTACCTTGAAGGTAGAAAAGCGCTATACAAGTACAACCCATTTATCATTTATTTATTTCAATTGTTATTTTTTTTCCTTTATTGTGTTATTTATTTCACCCAATATTTGTTCCCACTGCCACAACTTAAGTTGGAGTCTTTAATCTCGTTATATGCAAATATAATGACAATAAAGTTCATTCTATTCTATTGTATTCTAAAGTTTGTCTAAGTCTAAGTCAGTTGCCAATATTGATACATTTTTACTTGAAAATGTGAATCATCCTCATCGAACGTGTGTGTGATTTTGTTTAGAATCTGTTGCTCTTGTTTACAATCAGAATACAAATACTGATGTCCTCATCAGCCTTGCAAAGACAGGATCACTGATTGGACCCTGGTGTGTCTCTATGTCCCTGTTAGTGTCTGCAAAGTCTATTAAAGGCGTGCTTGGATGTGTTTAAAAGGAACTTCAGAGCCCTGACCTCAAAGCCCATAAAGCACCTTTTTGTAAGCCTACTAAGCAGGCACTAGTGACCTTTGACCCTACAAATAGTCCTCAATGACACTCGCATTGGAGGTCAGATTCTATAATTGTAGATTTCATTTCAGTGGACAGCCTTTGTTTTCTTCAAAGTCTTACCGGAAAAATGAAAGATGCACTTTGATACATTTTGTCAAATTTGTGTAGCATTTAATAATATTATTATATATTTCCATTTAATAAAAAAAAAAAGGCCAAAAATGGCCCCCGAGCCGCACATTCGACCACTGTGATCTAAACCCTGTGGGTGATTAAAGGCCTACTGAAATGAGATTTTCTTATTCAAACGGGGATAGCAGGTCCATTCTATGTGTCATACTTGATCATTTTGCGATATTGCCGTATTTTTGCTGAAAGGATTTAGTAGAGAACATCCACGATAAAATTTGCAACTTTTGCTCGCTAATAAAAAAGCCTTGCCTGTACCGGAAGTAGCAGACGATGTGCGAGTGACGTCACGGGTTGTAGGGCTCCTCACATCCTCACATTGTTTATAATCATAGCCTCCAGCAGCGAGAGCTATTCGGACAGAGAAGGCGACGATTTCCCCATTAATTTGAGCGAGGATGAAAGATTTGTGGATGAGGAAAGTGAGAGTGAAGGACTAGAGAAAAAAAAAACAGACAGGGCAATGGGAGCGACTCAGATGTTATTAGACACATTTACTAGGATAATTCTGGAAAATCCCTATATGCTTATTGTGTTACTAGTGCTTTAGTGAGATTATATGGTACCTGAAAGTCAGAGGGGTGTGGTTACCGCCAGTGTCTCTGAGGGAAGCCACGTTTCTCAACGAGTCGAAGCGAAGGCAGCTGTTGGGGCCGGGCTGAGATTAGTCCCCCCCGCCTCCTCCACGGTGGACGCATCCCACGTTCGGAGGAGTCAAGAGAGTCCGCATCTGCCTCTTTGACAGGTGCACGTGGAACGGCGCAAGCTCTCCGCTCATGTCTACGGTAAGAGCCGACTTATTACCACCATTTTTCTCACCGAAACCTGCCGGTTGACATGTGGTAGGGAACCATGTTCACTTGACCGCTCTGTTCCTTAGTAAAGTTTCACCGTCATCTTTTGGGAATGTAAACAAGGAAACACCGGCTGTGTTTGTGTTGCTAAAGGCTTAAATGCGGCCACAATACACCGCTTCCCACCTACATCTTTCTTCTTTGACGTCTCCATTATTAATTGAACAAATTGCAAAAAAATTCAGCAACACAGATGTCCAGAATACTGTGTAATTATGTGATTAATGCAGACTACTTAAAGCTGGGATAGGGGCTGGAACAAAATGTCCGCTACAATCCGTGACGTCACGCGCACGCATCATCGTACGCTTCATCATACCACAACGTATTCAACAGGATACTTCAAGCGAAATTTAAAATTGAAATTTATTAAACTAAAAAGGCCGTATTGGCATGTGTTGCAATGTTAATATTTCATCATTGATATATAAATTATCAGACTGCGTGGTCGGTAGTAGTGGGTTTCAGTAGGACTTTAACTAAGACCAGAGGCGTCAAACAAAAGGCATTATTTATTTGGCCTGCAACATAATTTTATTGTGGACTGGCACATAACTTGATGTGGTCTGCCATATCATTTTATGTATTCCGCTGGCTACATTATTTTATATCGCCCGCCATTTAAGTGGCCTGCCACACTAATTTATGTGGCTTTTATGTAATCTGCCGGATTATTTAATTGGCCTGCAAAATTATTTTATATGGTCCGCTATATTATTTTAAGTGACTTGAAACGCTGTTTCAAGCGGCCTGCCCTGTCATTTTATGAGATCCACCACATTACTAAATGGCCCTCCACACTATGTTATGTAGCCTGGCCCGTTATTTATGTGGCCTGCCATATCATTTTATGTGATCTGCCACTTTATTTAAATAGCCCACCACATTATTTTAATTGTCCTGCCCATCATTTTTTTGGGCCTACCACTCATTTTATGTGGTCCGCCACACTATGGAAATGGCCTGCCCCATTATTTTAATTGGCCTGCCCTGTCATTTTATGTAATCCGCCACTTTAGGAAATAACCCGCCGCATTATTTGAATTGGCCTACCCCATGATTTTATTTGGCCTGCCATCACCATCTTATGTGGTCCTCCACAGTATTAAATGGCCCTCCACACTATTTTACGTGGCCTGCCTCATCATCTTATTTGGCCTGCTACATCATTTTACGTGGTCCGCCACACTATGTTTGTGGCCTGCCCATCATTTTAAGTGGCCTGCCATATCATTTAATGTACTCTGCAACTTTATTTAAATAGCCCACCACGTTATTTTAATTGGCCTGCTACATCATTTTACGTGGTCCGCCACACTATCTATGTGGCCTGCTCATCATTTTAAGTGGCCTGCCATATCATTTAATGTACTCCGCCTTTTTATTTAAATAGCCCACCACATTATATTAATTGTCCTGCTCCATCATTCTATTTGGCCTGCCAGATCATTTTTACGTGGTTTGCCACAATATATATGTGGCCTTGCCCATTATTTTAAGTGGCCTGCCCTGTCATTTTATGTGATCCACCATATTATTAAATGGTCCTCCACACTATTTTATGTAGCCTGGCCCATTATTTTATTTGGCCTGCCACATCATTTTACGTGGTACGCCACACTATGTATGTGTCCTGCCCATTATTTTTAGTGGCCTGCCCCATGATTTTATTTGGCCTGCCATCACCATCTTATGTGGTCCTCCACAGTATTAAATGGCCCTCCACACTATTTTCGTGGCCTGCCTCATCATCTTATTTGGCCTGCTACATCATTTTACGTGGTCCGCCACACTATGTTTGTGGCCTGCCCATCATTTTAATTGGCCTGCCATATCATTTAATGTACTCTGCAACTTTATTGAAATAGCCCACCACATTATTTTAATTGGCCTGCTACATCATTTTACGTGGTCCGCCACCTCATTTTACCTGGTCCGCCACACTATCTATGTGGCCTGCCCATCATTTTAAGTGGCCTGCCATATCATATAATGTACTCCGCCACTTTATTTAAATAGCCCACCACATTAATTGTCCTGCTCCATCATTCTATTTGGCCTGCCAGATCATTTTTACGTGGTTTGCCACACTATATACCTGGCCTTGCCCATTATTTTAAGTGGCCTGCCCTGTCATTTTATGTGATCCACCATATTATTAAATGGTCCTCCACATTATTTTATGTAGCCTGGCCCATTATTTTATTTGGCCTGCCACATCATTTTACGTGGTACGCCACACTATGTATGTGGCCTGCCCATTATTTTAATTGGCCTGCCATGTCATTTTATATACTCCGCCACTTTATTTAAATAGCCCACCACATTATTTTAATTGTCCTGCCCCATCATTTTATGTGGTCAGCTACATTATTTAAAGTCGTTCACAATACTATTTTTGTGGCATTCCCTGTCTTTTTATGTGATCCACCACTTTAAATGGCCTGCCCACTAATGTATGTGGCCTGCCCCATCATTTTATTTGGCCTGCCACATTATTTTACGTATTCGACCACACTACTTATGTGGCCTGCCCTGGCATTTTATGTGATCCACCATTTTATTAAATGGTCTTCCACACTATTTTACGTGAGTGTGAATTGTGAATTATATTTATATAGCGCTTTTTCTCTAGTGACTCAAAGCGCTTTACATAGTGAAACCCAATATCTAAGTTACATTTAAACCAGTGTAGGTGGCACTGGGAGCAGGTGGGTAAAGTGTCTTGCCCAAGGACACAACGGCAGTGACTAGGATGGCGGATGCGGGGATCGAACCTGCAACCCTCAAGTTGCTGGCACGGCCGCTCTACCAACCGAGCTATACCGCTATACCGTGGCCTGCCTCATCATTTTATTTGGCCTGCCACATCATTATACGTGTTCAACCACACTATTTACATGGCTTGCCCTGTCATTGGCATGCCTCATCATTTTATTTGGCCTGCCACATCATTTTACGTGTTCAACCACACTATTTTAAGTGGCTTGCCTCAACATTTTATTTGGCCTGCCACATCATTTTACGTGTTCAACCACACTATTTTAAGTGGCTTGCCTCAACATTTTATTTGGCCTGCCACTTCATTTTATGTGGTCCGCCACACTATGTAAATGGTCTGCCCCATTATTTTAAGTGGCCTGCCCTGTCATTTTATGTAATCCACCACTTTAATTTGATTGGACTGCCCAATCATTTTATTTGGCCTGACATCATCATTTTATGTGGTCCACCCCAGTATTAAATGGCCCTCCACAGTATTTTATGTGGCCTGCCTCATCATTTTATTTGGCCTGCTTCATCATTTTCCGTGGGCTGCCACACTACGTATGTGGGCTGCCACACTACGTATGTGGCCTGCCCATTATTTTAAGTGGCCCGCCCAATATTTTAAATGGCCTGCTATATAATTGTATGTTATCTGCCACCTTATTTAAATAGCCCGCCAGATTATTTTAATTGTCCTGCCCCATCATTTTATTTGGCCTGCCATCCTCATTTTTATGTGGTCCACCACAGTATTTATGTGGTCCACTATATTATTTAAAGTGGTTTGCAATGCTATTTTTGTGGCATGCTCCATTATTTTACAGATAGATAGATAGACAGTACTTTATTGTTTATGTTGCCTGTCCTATTATTTGATGTGATCCGACCACTTAAATGACCTGCCACACTAATTTATGTGGCCTGTCCCATCATTTTATTTGGCCTGCCACTTCATTTTATCTGGTCCACCACACTATTTACGTGGCCTGCCCTGTCATTTTTTGTGATCCGCCACTTTATTTAAATAACCCGCCCTATAATTTGAAGTGGCCTGCCACATCATTTCATGTGATATGCCACATTATATAATTTCACCCGCCACATCCTTTCATGTGGTCCACTACATTATTTCATGTTGCCTGCAGTATAATTAAATTTTGTCATCCGCCACATTATTTCATGTGGCCTGCTACACTATCTAATGTGGTCGACCACATTATTTTGTACGGCCCGACACATCAGTATGTGGCCAGCAACAGGCTGGAAGGAGTTTAGCACTTTCTGGCTCAATGTATTTGTTTTTGATACGGGACTCACCATCACCTCATAACTGGTCATCTCTACACCAAGAGTGAAATATTTCAAGAAAGTTTTTCTTAATATATTCAATATTTTTATTACAATTTTTAGCTAAAAAAAAATTTAGTCGTACGCCAAAGAATCATTTGAATAAAGTACCGTGTTTTATTTTCCTATATTTAAACACTTTGTAATGTTACAGTGGCCAACATATGAAATATACTTGTTAAATAACACCTCTGCCTTGTTTTTAATGAATTCTTAGGCCAACTACAGTACCGTATTTTAATGTTGTTCAGTACAGTGGTACTTGAAGAGCCAAGTGTTTTCTAAGGTGGTACTTGGTGAAAAAATTTGACAACCAATGGTATTTTTTTTTTTTTTTTAATTTTTTTTTTTTTTATTAAATCAACACAAAAACACACAAAATACACTTTCCATCAGTGCATCAACCCCCCAAAGAAAACCCCTCCCTCCCCCATTCACACCCAGCCACACCCACTCACACAAAAAAGGGTTATTTCTTTCTGCTACCAAAATGCTGGTTCCCACAACATATATAACACAGTCTGCAAGGGACATAGTCCCTGAAACATACATGATTGTGTGTGTCGCCGGTCCACTAACACTATCATTAATTACTATTTTTTATGTAATTGTTTTATATGATTTTACTTTCTTTTTTATCCCAAAAAAATGTCATTGTTTTCCTTTTTTTTTAATCTCATTTTATTTTATTAAAAAAAAATTAAAAAAAATAACCTTATCTTCATCAGACCAGGTTGTTAATGGAATTAGACTTGTCTAAAAGGTTTTTAAAACCAGGTCCAGTCCAGACAATGTCAAAGTGGGCCTCAGCAACACACACCAATGGTAAGGTTGTACAAACCCCATTTCCATATGAGTTGGGAAATTAGGTTAGATGTAAATATAAACAGAATACAATGATTTGCAAATCATTTTCAACCCATATTCAGTTGAATATGCTACAAAGACAACATATTTGATGTTCAAACTGATAAGCATTTATTTTTGTGCAAATAATCATTAAATTTGGCCCTGCGATAAGTTGGCGACTTATCCAGGGTGTACCCCGCCTTCCGCCCAAATGTACCTGAGATAGGCGCTAGCGCCCCCCGCGACCCCTAAAGGGAATAAGCGGTAGAAATGGATGGATGGATCATTAACTTTAGAATTTGATGCCAGCCACACGTGAACAAGAAGTTGGGAAAGTTGGCAATAAATACTGAAAAAGTTGAGGAATGCTCATCAAACACTTATCTGGAACATCCCACAGGTGTGCAGGCTAATTGGGAACAGGTGGGTGCCATGATTGGGTATAAAAGCAGCTTCCATGAAATGCTCAGTCATTCACAAACAAGGATTGGGAAACAGTCACCACTTTGTGAACAAATGCGTGAGCAAATAGTCAGTTTAAAAACAACATTTCTCCACTTGCTATTGCAAGGAATTTAGGAATTTCACCATCTATGGTCCGTAATACCATCAAAAGGTTCAGAGAATCTGGACAAATCACTGCACGTAAGCGATGATAAAACGGACCTTTGTTCCTCCAGGCGGTACTGCATCAAAAACCGACATCTGTGTGTAAAGGATATAACCACAAAGGCTCAGGAACACTTCATAAAACCACTGTCAGTAACTACAGTTTGTCGCTACATCTGTAAGTGCAAGTTAAAACTCTACTATGCAGAGCCAAAGTCATTTATCAACGATACCCAGAAACGCCGCCGGCTTCGCTGGGCCCGAACTCACCTAAGATGGACTGATAAAAAGTGGAAAAGTGTTCTGATGTCTGACGAGTCCGCATTTCAAATTATATTTTGGAAACGGCGAACATCGTGTCCTCTGGACCAAAGATGAAAAGAACCATCAGGACTGTTCTAGGTTTAAAGTTCAAAAGCCAGCATCTGTGATGGTATGGGGGTGTACTAATGGCCAAGGCATGGGTAACTTACACATCTGTGAAGGCACCATTAATGCTGAAAGGTCCATACAGGTTTTGGAGCAACATATGTTGGCATCCAAGCAACGTTATCATGGACGCCCCTGCTTATTTCAGCAAGACAATGCCAAGCCACGTGTTACAACAGCGTGGCTTCATTGTAAAAGTGTGCGTACTAGACTGGCTTGCCTGCAATCCAGACCTGTCTCCCATTGAGAATGTGTGGCGCATTATGAAGCCTAAAATACCACAACGGAGACCCCGGACAGTTGAACAACTTAAGCTGTACATAAAACAAGAATATGAAAGAATTCCACCTGAAAAGCTTCAAAAATATCTCTCCTCAGTTCCCAAAGGTTTATTTTGTGTTGTTAAAAGAAAAGGTGATGAAACACAGTGAACATGCCCTTTCCCAACTACTTTGGCACGTGTTGCAGTCATGAAATTCTAAGGTAATTATTATTTGCAAAAAAAAAATAAAGTTTATGAGTTTGAACATCAAATACCTTGTCTTTGTAGTGTATTCAATTGAATATGGGTTGAAAAGGATTTTCAAATCATTGTATTCCGTTTATATTTACATCTAACACAATTTCCAAACTCATATGGAGACGGGGTTTGTATTTTTGCCTCATTCCTGTGAGAATCCTGCATATGACTGACGCATCGAGGAGTGGAACTATCCAGGTCTGTCTGCAGCGTGCTCAAACAACCACCAGGTAGCATCTGTGAGCAGATAATAGTGTATCATCTCTTTCTATTTTGGACTTATCGGGTCGGTTAGTGCACTGTTAACACGCTTTGAGGGATGAGGCAAAAACTAACCCATTGTATGTTGCTGCATCATGTAATATAGCCATCAGACTAAAGCAGGAGTGTCGGAATCCATTTGCACATCTGTTGTTCTAAAAAAAATATAAACAGAATATTACAAAAAATAATAATAATAAAAAATTAAACTGTTCCAAATCTCCCTAAAAATAGAACCTGAAAATCAAAATGGCCATTGATTTTTTCGGTCTTTCACAAATGTCATGCGTCCTGTCCTGAATATTTCACATTTCTTGTAACATATGCTAAGTTTTCGGGTGTGTTAAAATATTTAGTTAGCGGTACAATAAAAAAAAATTGTAAAGAATATTGATTAAGAAAATGAATATTTCAAAAGGGTTACTTTAGGAAAGGCAAATTAATTTGATAGCACAATTATCATGTAAGAAAATTAAAAATGTATGAAAATTTGATAATGTGAAGAAAAATCTATAAAAAAAATGCAATTATCATAAAAACATTTAATTTTATTTTATTTGTTTGTTAAAACACAAGCTAAGATGTGGATGTTTTGTTATGATAGTTCACTACCGGTATATATTTTGACCTATTTTATAGTGGTTTTAATGTACAAAAGCTAGTGGTGTCCATTTATGACTCGCAGCTAATTTTTTAAATAATGTTACCAAAAAAAAAACATAAAAATTGGAATAAAGTAGAAAATAAGTGTAATGTAAAGAGAAAATGCTGTAATATTTACACAGACACAAAGCTGCAATAAAGACAGTTTGTTACTTTAAAACTGTCCTTCCTCAAAAAAATACAACAACTTATAATCAATGGATATATCTCTAGTTGATTTAATAATTTAAAGTAAAAAAAAAAAAAAAAAAAAAAAATATATATATATAATGATGTATTGCTTATTTTTGAACACTTTTTTTAGTGGGGACCTTTTTTACCCTGAGACCTTTAGTCAGATTTTTTTTTTAAACTGTCAATTTACAAAAAAATAAATAGAAAGGTGAGGAATTATTTTTTTTAAGGCTTCATTTCCTTCACATCAAATATGATTTTTTGAATAATATTTTGGGGAAAACATTGCATATTTTGTTTTTGCCATAAAAAAGTTTTTTTATATTAAAAAAGGGGAGGGGGCTTAAAAAAATCTTTATGGAAATGGATGGATCTGAAATGTATCTATAGATATCTAAGAATTGAATGTAAAAAAAAATATATTAATAAAATTATTTTTTTTCTTAACAGTTCTCCTTAACACTCACCAAAACTGAAGGGAGCCTGAATAGTTTTGAAAATGAAAAGTATCCAAATGGCCCTTGAACTGTGTTAATTTTTCTGTGCGGCCCCATATTGAAATTGTCAGAACTAGAACTTGGGCGTGGATTGTTTTCCCGAGGTGCCAGGCGAATGGAGTGGAAACAGCGTGAAGGTAGAGTTATCTTTTATTTTACACCATAACTAAAAACAGGAACAAACAAAAGGCGCGCACAATGGCGGTACAAAAACTTGGCTATGAAACAAAACTATGAACATAAAACAAAACACTTGCACAATGGCATGAATAACAACAAACTTTCTTGTAAAAAGACAAGGGGCATGGATCATTGGCATGGAAGGCATAGAGGGTGGTAGACGGTGAGAAGGAGGTGATAGACCGTGATGTTGCCAGGACGAAGAACAGAAACAGACAGGCTTAAATAATACTGTGATTAGTGAAAACAGGTGTGCGAGTGCAAAACGTGAAACAGGTGCGTTACATGAGGACAAGGTGAAAACTAATGAGTTGCTTGGTGTCGAAGACAAACAAAAGTACACAGAGTCCAAAAACAAAACCGAACATGACTAAAACAAAACATAATCACACATACATGACAGAAATAAGTTTGGACACACATGTCCATACAAAATTTATCAAAATGGCCTTAACATAGCATCCATACATTTTTCGATGGGAAAGGTTTGGGTACCCCTGAACTCAAAACAAGTTTGGCTTTTTTTTTTGTTTACATACCAAAATATCACAATACAGTATCCTTAAGAACTGCTCGCAGATCGACTCGCACGCGCTTACTGGTTCTCACGCTAAATAGCCGCTCAAAATACCTGTTCTCTGCCGGATGTTCATGCATTATTTTTTTCCAGTTTATTTTGAAAAATAGCTGCACATTCCTGTTATATAGAGGATCTTTGACCAACATAAACACTGCCTCAGTTTTATGTATGATTATATTACTATTCGTATACTAACTCATGTTCACACCTCCATCTTTTTGCATTGCTCTATCCACCACTGCACTATTGTTTTTAGCCTTGCACATAATTATTTAAGTACTCTTTTTTTATTTATATGTCATCGTTGATATTTATTTTTTACATTGAACAAGGGAGCACAGCCTTCCATTTGTGCGTTAAATATACTTGGCCAATGAAGCTGATTCAGATACGGACTATATTAGCTATTTGTAGCAATAAAAAAGACCAAATAAATAGGTAAACCCAATAATAAATAAATGTCTTGTTTATACTTATTTAACTAATTTAACACTAAATTGACCCTAGTGTGTGAATGTGAGTGTGAGTGTTATCTGTCTATCTGTGTTGAGCCTGTGATGAGGCGGCGACTTGTTCAGGGTGTACACCGCCTTATGTCCGAATGCAGCTGAGATAGGCTCCCGCACCCCCCGCGACCTCAAAAGGGGCAACGGGTAGAAAATGGATGGATGGATATTATTTAATAATTTATTTGAATATCACTGATGTAATAAATAAAAGGTTGTGTTAAGCCAACATGACAAAAACTAATAATGATCAAATATAATAATAAATAAATAAATATGTATATGTATGTATGTATGTATAAAAAAATAATAATAATAATTATATATATTATATATATATATATATATATATATATATAATATATATATATATGTATATATGTATATTTCATATACATGTATATATGTATATATGTGTGTATATATATATATGTATATATATATATATGTATATATATATATATATATATATATATATATATATATATATATATATATATGTGAGTGTATACATATGTGTACACATGTATAAATATGTGTATATACATGTATAAATATGTATGTACTGTATGTATACGTTAGGGCTGCGAATCTTTGGGTGTCCCACGATTCGATTCAATATCGATTCTTGGGGTCGCGATACGATTATATATCGATTTTTTTTTATTCAACGCGATTCTCAATTCAAAAACAATATTTTTCCGATTTAAAAGGATTCTGTATTCATTCAATACATAGATTTCAGCAGGATCTACCCCAGTCTGCTGACATGCTAGCATAGTAGATTTTTTTTTTTAAACTTTTATAATTGTAAAGGACAATGTTTTATCAACTGATTGCAATAATGTAAATTTGTTTCAACTATTAAACGAACCAAAAATATGAATTATCTTATCTTTGTGAAAACATTGGACACAGTGTGTTGTCAAGCTTATGAGATGCGATGCAAGTGTAAGCCACTGTGACTCTATTGGTCTTTTTTTATTATTTTTATAAATATCTAATGATAATGTCAATGAGGGATTGCTAATCACTGCTATGCTGAAATTATAACTAATATTGATACTGTAGTTGATAAGATTCATTTTTGTTTCACTACTTTTGGTTTGTTCTGTGTCGTGTTTGTGTCTTCTCAATTGCTCTGTTTATTGCAGTTCTGAGTGTTGCTGGGTCAGGTTTGGTTTTTGAATTGGATTGCATTGTCATGGGACCCCAAAAAGGGAATAAGCGGTAGAAAATGGATGGATGGACGGATGTCATGGTATTTCTGTGTATTGTTTTGTTGGATTGATAAAAAAACAAAACATTTTTTTTGTAAATCGATTTAAAAAAAAAAAGACAATCGATTTGAATCGCACAACGTCAGAATCGCGATTCGTATTCGGATTGATTTTTTCCCCACCCTTGTATACGTATATATATATATATATATATATATATATGTATATATATGTGTATATGTATGTACATATGTATATATATGTAGCTATATATGTATATATAAGTGTACATATATGTGTATATACATATATGTGTGTATATATGTATAAATATATATATATATGTGTGTAAAAATATGTATACATATATATATTTATATATATGCATGTATATATGTATTCCGACTCTGAAACCAATAAGGAATGTAACTGTCGCAAGAAACCTGATTGCCCTCTCAACGGAGGGTGCTTACAGACATCAGTCGTTTACCAAGCAAAGGTAACACGCAAGGACATTAACACATCCGACACGTACGTAGGATTAACCGAAGGAGCGTTCAAAACAAGATGGAATAATCACAAGGCCTCCTTTAGAAACCAGACTTTGCGGAATTCTACAGAACTCAGCAAACACATTTGGAACCTCAGAGACAATAATGTTGAACATTCAATAACATGGCAAATTCTTGCATCCAGCACACCTTACAACAGTGGTAATAAAAGATGCAACCTATGCTTAAAAGAGAAACTGTTTATTATATATCATCCAGATCTATCATCCCTCAACAAGCGCAGTGAAATCATTTCAACATGCCGCCACAGACGGAAACACCTCCTAGGTACACACATGAGCCAATCACCACGCCCCTACGCCTGCCTGTATCCACCCACTCTGTGCCCTATATAAATCATTGTATGTGAATGCTTCCATTAAAATCTCCTGATGATTGAGGGAAACTCTCATGAAACAGTTCTGTAGAGACGAAGTAGTCTTGTGATTTTTCCCACACCTACATATATATATATATATATATATATATATATATGTATATATATATATATATATAGATATATATATATATATATATCCATCCTTCCATTTTTCTATTTTCTACTGCTTATTCCCTTTCGGGATCTCGGGGGGCGCTGGCGCCTATCTCAGCTACAATCGGGCGGAAGGCGGAGTACACCCTGGACAAGTCGCTACCTCATCTCAGGGCCAACACAGATAGACAGACAACATTCACACTCACATTCACACACTAGGGCCAATTTAGTGTTGCCAATCAACCTATCCCCAGGTGGATGTTTTTGGAAGTGGGAGGAAGTCGGAGTACCCGGAGGGAACCCTACGCAGTCACTGGGAGGACATGCAAATTCCACACAGAAAGATCCCGAGCCCAGGATGGAACCCAGGACTACTCAGGACCTTCGTATTGTGAGGCAGACGCACTAACCCCTCTTCCACCGTGCTGCCCTATGTATATCATATATACGCATATATATGTGTGTATATATATGTACATATGTATATATACATATATATATATATATACATATATATATATATATATATGTATATATACACACTCACACAAAAATAATAGAAAATTGATGAATGAATATTTATGTGGATCATTTTCTTTTAAACTGCAGTGTTCATGGGTTTCGAACTATAAAGCAACTTTGAAAAGTCAAGTTTAAAGCACGTTAACGGAAGTGACGTCACGAACTCGTCAAGGGTAGAGGAAAAAAAATGGACGTCCGCCTACGTTCAGCGCGTCATAAACACTTGTACTCATGTCGCGCTTTAATTGTTGCGGCGGAGGCTTTAACTCACGCCCGTCAAAAGAAGACGTACCAGAGTTATAAAAGATATCTGAGGCCGACACGTTTGGAACAAATATTATATAAGGAAGAGCGTTTGGCTCGGGGAACAACTTTTGTGTACAAACTTCGTACAGGCTTCTTCACGTCCTTCTCGAGTACTTGTTGAATAAGGTGAGAAAATATTACTTTATTTTCTGTCATATTTACTGCATATACATATAGAAATACCTTTCAAATAACATATTCACTAATGAAACCCCAATATATTTTAAGTAAGTTATCATTTGAATTTAATTGAACGATGAATGGCAGGGGTGTCCAAAGTGCTGCCCGGGGGCCGTTTGCGGCCTGCAGGTCATCTTTTTAACGGCCCCACGGCCCAGTTAAAAAATATAATTGAAATAAAAAAAATTTAACATAAAAAGTGTAATGAAAGAGCAAACAGGTGGAGTGTAACAACACAAAGCTGCCATGCAGGCTGTTTCTTTCTTTAAAAAATTATGAATCAAAATCTATGTCATAATGTCACATTAAATATTCCACTTTGAAATATTTTTGGGGGGAAATTTTGCATGTTTTGTGTTTTCCATATACAAACAACAATACAACATATAATTGACGGATAGATCTGACGGTGATTTTGAGATTTTGTTATAAGTAAATTGTTTTTTTTAAACACTTCAATGAGCTGGACCCTTTTTGATCCCAATCATTTTTATGTGATTTTTAAGTGTCATGGCTCAAAAATAATAGAATAAAAGATTTTATTTTATTAAGTAATTGACCTTTTCAAGACTCCAGGTCTTATATAATCTCAAATATTCCACTTCAAAATTTTTATCGGGTGAAAATATTGCATATTTTGTGTTTTTTTTTCCATAAAAAACAGGGTTTTCTTTGACAAAAAGAGCATACAACTTAAATCTTTAAAAATGTTATATTGACAGAATGACCTAATGTTGATCTAGAGATGTAACACTTGAAAAAATAATACAAATATTAATACTGAGTAATGACACATTTTTAATATTTTTTTGACAAATCCTATGCGGACTGATTGGAGGCCAAAATATCAATTTTATATACATATATTGTATTGGTTTATAAAATAAAGAAAATATCAAAATGGCCCCCGCTTTGATTTTTCAGTGTGCGGCCCTCAGTGGAAAAAGTTTGGACACACCTGATGTATGGCATTTCTCTAGGTATTAATATACTCACGCAAGTCCACTAGCTAGCATGAAAATCTTTTATTTTAATCTTAAACTGTATTAACAATTTTGCATAGGACAGCAATGAAAATGATTATAAAACAAATATAATGAAAACATGCTCTTTATGCAATACACTGCTTTGATGTGTTTGAGTGTACACGTTTAGGCTTGAAGGATGGCCGATACTGCACGTTTTGCTGTCGATCGTAAAGTATTGACGCAATTTAGCCGATACTGATACCGGGTCCCATTTTTTTGTGGTCTTTGGTATGACTCGGCCGGGCTTTGATCTCAAGACTTTAGTCTCAGGGCGGACATTCTAACCACAAGGCCACTGGCCAACATCATATCATTTGGCCTTGAAGTCAAAACGTTCTGTTCGTTTATACAGGCAAGGGTTATTAGGATTACGGCCTAGTAATATTAGCACTATTGTCATTAATAGTAGTTGAAATTATGCAATTATTGAGTATGTATCGTTTCCACCAAAGGTGGGTATAGTAAAAGACTACATTTACTAATTTAAAGGCCTACTTGAAACCCACTACTACCGACCACGCAGTCTGATAGTTTATATATCAATGATGAAATATTAACATTGCAACACATGCCAATACGACCTTTTTAGTTTACTAAATTGCAATTTTAAATTTCCCGTGAAGTGTCGTGTTGAAAACGTTGCGGTATGATGACTCGTATGATGACGCGTGCGTTTGACGTCTCGGGTTGTAGCGGACATTATTTTCCAGCCCGAACCAAGCTATAAATAGTCTGCTTTAATCGCATAATTACACAGTATTCTGGAAATCTGTGTTGCTGAATCTTTTGCAATTTGTTCAATTAATAATGGAGAAGTTAGCCTTTAGCCACACAAACACACGGTGTTTCCTTGTTTAAAATTCCCGGAGGTGAAGCTTTACTATGGATCAGAGCGGTCAAGCAAACATGACTCCTGAACACTTGTCAACCGGCAGTTTTCAGTGACAAAATTGTGTTCTTACCGGAGACACCAGCGGAGCTTCGTTCTGCTGCAGCGTGTGACTTCCCTGAGAGACTCTGGTGTCAATACACCCGTGGCCACACCCCTCCGACTTTAGGTACTGTATAAGACAATAGGCAGATAAGGGATTTTCCAGAATTATCCTAGGAAATGTGTCTAATAAACATCTGGAATTTCTCTCAATGCAATCGCCTTTTTCTTTTTCTAGTCCTTCACTCTAAATTTCCTCATCCACTAATCTTTCATCCTCGCTCAAAATAATGGGGAAATTGTCGCTTCCCTGGTCCGAATAGCTTTAGCTGCTGCTGGCTATGATTATAAACAATGTGAGGAGCCCTACAACCAGTGACATCACGCGCACATCGTCTGCTACTTTGGGTAAAGGCAAGACTTTTTTACTAGAGACCAAAAGTTGCGAACTTTATCGTCGATGTTCTCTACTAAATAATTTCAGCAAAAATATGGCAATATAGTGAAATGATCACGTACGACACATAGAATGGACCTGCTCTCCCCGTTTAAATAAGAAAATCTCATTTCAGTAGGCCTTTAAGTAAGTTTTTGGATACATTGTACTTGTTTAGTTTTAATGAAACATACTCGAGTGCTTTTATGAAAAGAAATGCAACTTTGTTGCATTGAATTACATTTAAAAACCTCCAACGGGCACGGTCATATTTGACTAATTCAAGAAAAACGACAATGACAATTGACTGTGCAGAAGCCAACTTTAGCTCCATTATAACGGCATAAGTGAGTAAAATGTGCATATCTTGTATTGCATACTGTTTCAATCGCATTAACATACACCAACTCTGGTTTGTAGTGCAAATTGTATCATTAAAACTGATATAAACTGGAAATTACTCACCAGTTACACAGTACTTGAGTTTTTCACTGACTAGCCTTGAAGTCAAAACGTTCTGATCGTTCGTACAGGCAAGTGTTATTAGGTTTACAGCCTATTAATAAACAAATATTTTATAAAGTAGTTTTTGTATTATGATATTAGCACTGTTATCATTAATAGTAGTTGAAATAATGCAATTATTGAGTATGTATCGTTTCCACCAAAGGTGGGTATAGTAAAAGACTACATTTACTAATTTAACTAACTTTTTGGATAAATTGTACTTGTTTAGTTTTAATGCAACATACTTGTGTGCTTTTATGAAAAGAAATGAAACTTTAACTTTGTTGCAATGATTTTCACACTCAATTATGTATATTGTTGTATTTATATTGTATTGCTTGTATTCTGTTGACTTGTTGAAAAAACTTCCACTGGGCACGGTCATATTTTACCAACTCAACATAAATGACAATAACAATTAACTATGCAGATGCTTATAATAGATTTATTATAACGTCATAAGTGAGTAAAATGTGCATATTTTGTATTGCATACTGTTTCAGTCGCGTTAACATACACCAACTCTGGTTGGTATTGCAAATTGTATCATTAAAAAAATATGTATATAAATCGGAAATTAATCTCCAGTTACTTAGTACTTGAGTACTTTTTTCACTGAATACTAGCAAGGAAGACAACATTTTCTGTTTGTTTATACAGGCAAGTGTTATTAGGATTATGGCCTAGTAAAACCAAGACCTTTATAAAGTTGTTTTTGTCAAAAGCGACAATATTAGCACTATAATAGTAGTTGAAGTAATGCTATTAAGTGTGTATGGTTTCTACCAAAGATGGGTATAGTAAAGGCTACATTTACTCATTTAAGTAACTTTTTGAATACATTGTTCTTGTTTAGTTTTAATGCAACATGCTCGAGTACTTTTATAAAAAGAAATGCAACTTTTACTTTGTTTCATTGAATTACATTCAATTATGTATATCGTTATATTATATTGCATTTGTATTCTGTTGGCTTGTTAAAAAAACCCTCAAACGGGCACGGTCATATTTTACCAACATAAACGACAATGACAATTGACTGCAGATGCTTACAATAGCTCTATTATAACGTCATAAGTGAGTAAAATGTGCATATTTGGTAGTGCATACTGTTTTAGTCGTGTTAACATACACTAACTCTGGTTGTAGTGCAAATAGTATCATTATAAAATATATATAAATCGGAAATTACTCACTAGTTACTCAGTACTTGACTAGTTTTCACTGAATTCTAGCATCGAATTAAAAATGTTCTGTTTGTTCATACAGGAAAGGGTTATTAGGATTACGGCCTAAAGTAGTTTTTGTGAAAAAGCGACAATATTAGCACTATTCTTATTAATAATACTTGAAATATTGCAATTATTTAGTATGTATCGTGTTTCCACTAAAGGAGGGTATAGTAAAGCCACACATTTACTCATTTAAGTAACTTTTTGGATGCATTGTACTTTGGTTTTACTGGAACATACTTGAGTACTTTATGAAAAGAAATGCAACTTTGTTGCATTGCATTTCATTCCGCTCGCTACAATTTATATCATATTGATTTATATATTCCATTGATTGTATTCTGTGGGCTTGTTGGAAAAACTTACTTCTATGGGCACAGTTATGTTTTACCAATTCAATGTAGATGACAATGACAATTGACTGCAGATGTTAACATGATTGATTGATACTTTTATTAGTAGATTGCACAGTTCAGTACATATTCCGTACAATTGACCACTAAATGGTAACACCCGAATAAGTTTTTCAACTTGTTTAAGTCGGGGTCCACGTTAATCAATTCATGGTAAGTAATTTTTAGCGCTATTATAACATAAGGGAGTAAAATGTGGATATTTTGTAGTGTATACTGTTTTAGTCAGATATTTCTGACTTAACATACACCAACTCTGGTTGTAGTGCAAATAGTATCATTAAAAAAAGCTGACAATATAAATCGGAAAATACTCACCAGTTACTCAGTACTTGAGTAGTTTTTTCTCTGTATACTAATTTAATAACTTCTTATAAATGATTCATTACTCTTAAACAGGGGTGCCAAAGTGAGGCCTACGGACTGACAAAGCAAAGAATGCAGGGGCCATTTTGGTTATTTTCACCTTCAAAACCAGTATAACAGTTTAGGTAGACAATTTTGTGGGAATGCTGAAGAGCCAAAGCTGGACCGAACATTTAGCACGCTGGCCATATAGCATCAAGTAACCAAATATGAGCATAATTAGCTGAAAAAGCTGGCATGCTAACTATGCTAACATAGCTTGTTTATAGTTGGCATTAGTGAAATACGTGCTATATTAGCTCAAAAATAAATTAACATACCAAAAGAAATTATGTTAGCGTGCTAAAGTACTAACTATCATCCGTCAAGTACTAAAATATATTGCTCTGCCATGTACCACTGAGAAATATGTTAAATACTAGCCTGGTATAAAGCAGGGGTCCCAAAACTACGGCCCGCCAGCGTCCAAAATCTGGCCCGTGGAAAGTCCATCCATCCATTTTTTACCACTTGTCCCTTTCGGTATCGTAGGGGGTGCTGGAGCCGATCTCAGCTGCATTCGGGCGGAAGGCGGGGTACAGCCTAGACAAGTTGCTATCATCGCAGGGCCCTGCGGGAAGTCGCAAGTTAAAACGTTTATTTTATATTTTTTATTATTTACCGCTTGTTACTCTCGTTGTACCCTAGCCGCACAAGCAAATCATATTGTCTAAAAATGCATTTTTCGATCCATAACGTGACATCATCGCGCTTACGCTGCAGCAAGTGTGCACTCTTTCAGCCAATTACAGCACATTACAAACATACATATATATGTACATACATACATATGTATGTATCTATATGTTTGTATGTATTTATGTATATGTATGGATGTATGTAAGTATGTGTGTATGTGTATGTGTATGTATATATATGTATGTTCGTGTATATACAGTGAGGCAAAAAAGTATTTAGTCAGCCACCGATTGTGCAAGTTCTCCCACTTAAAATGATGACAGAGGTCTGTAATTTTCATCATAGGTACACTTCAACTGTGAGAAACAGAACGTGAAAAAAAAAATCCAGGAATCCACATTGTAGGAGTTTTAAAGAATTTATTTGTAAATGATGGTGTAAAATAAGTATTTGGTCAACCATTCAAAGCTTTTACTGATTGAAGGAGGTTTTGGCTCAAAATCTCACGACACATGGCCTTTCCTTAACACGGATCAATAGTCCTGTCCCCTTAGCAGAAAAACAGCCCCAGAGCATGATGTTTCCACCCCCCTGCTTCACAGTAGTTATGGTGTTCTGGGGATGCAACTCAGTAAACTTCCTCCAAACACGACGAGTTGAGTTTATACCAAAAAGTTCTACTTTGGTTTCATCTGAACACATGACATTCTCCCAATCTTCTGCGGTATCATTTTAGTATAAACTCAACTCGTCGTGTTTGGAGGAAGAGGAATACTGAGTTGCATCCCAAGAACCACCGTACCTAGGGAACTCTCCTGAAGGAATCAAGGTACTATCTATAGAATAAGCTAAAAAAGCTTGCCAACTAGCGTTAGCATGCTAACAAGTTGCATCAGTCAAGTAACAAAATATTTGACGCTTTGTAGCTGAGATAGGCGCCAGAGCCCCCCGCGACCCCGAAAGGGAATAAGCGGTAGAAAATGGATGGGGATGGGTGTATACGTGCAAAATTTGAAAAAAAGAAAAAGGTATGCTAACATTAGAACAATTGTGCCGTGGGCCGTTGAAAAATTACCTAGGGGCTGTACCCCTAATACTGACATTTTCCTTTCTGTAGACCAGTGGTTCTCAAACCAAGTACCACCTCAGAACTATGCATCCCAAGTACCACGATAATTACCATTAAAATAACAATAGCCTAGTAGGCCTAAATGTTCATTTAAATAGGGCAGAGGTTTACCGTTAACAAGTATATTTAATATTTTTGGCCACTAACATTACACAGTTTGAACAATAACACTGAATATTTAAGTGATTATTTGGTGTACCTAGATTGTGCCCGCATACCACAGTTTAAGAATGACCGCTGCTGAAGACAACTGTTTCTTTTCCAGATTTGTGTTATTGTTATTCAGTATTTGTTGTCTGATACAGGTGTGTCCAAAATCCATGTGGCCCGCTGAAAGTTTGTCCACCCCTGATCTAATAGGTCCCGATCATACAGTTTATTATGTCAGTGTTGTTGCTCGCCCGGCACGTCTCCACCAACCTCGCTTTAGGGAAGGTTCTCCCAACAATCTGTGCCTCACATTCTTTGATAGACTTTGCCTCACGTAAAGTTCTGCCGTGTTTAGGCTATAACGTGATAAACACTGTCACGTCAGTGACATTTTCATGTGACCAGAGATTAGGAAGGTTAGCCAAACGCACCACGTCTTTGAGTTTTGGCGGGTTCCGCTGGTAACGTTCGAATGTCTTCAGCTCCGAAGGAATGGCCAACCGCAAGGCAAGAGGGCTGTCAGCCGAGGATGAGTTCCCAGATCTCAGTCAGCACAAGAACCACATGGCCAAGTTCTTAACTCAAGACATGTACGTCGCATTGAAGCAGAGGTCTACCCGCAGTGGCTTCAGCATAGATGGTGTCATTCAAACCGGAGTAGATAATCCAGGTACCTTTCTCCTATTTCCAACCTCTGGACTCTTGTTGGGTGTGACAGGTTGCTCTAAATTAAATCTGCAGGTCACCCCTACATCATGACCGTGGGCTGCGTGGCTGGAGACGAGGAGTCGTATGAGGTCTACAAAGAGCTCTTTGACCTCGTGATTGAGGACCGACATGGAGGATACAAACCCACAGACACTCACAAGACTGACCTCAACCCGGACAACCTTGTGGTACGGCACAGGATTCAAATGTTTCGACGTCAATATTGAGATTCGAATCATTGATAATCCGATGCATGTTCCTAAGGGGGGTGACGACTTGGACCCCAACTACGTCTTGAGTTCCCGTGTCCGAACAGGCCGCAGCCTGCGGGGCTTCTGCCTGCCGCCACACTGCAGCAGAGGGGAGAGACGTGCTTTGGAGAAGATCGCCATTGAAGGTAAAAGCGTAAAAATTAAGTTTTACTGAGGTTTATTTATTTTAAGGAAACAGGCACTTTTTGAAATGTTGGTCATCATTCACCATCCCTTTTTCCCTAAAACGTAAGCGAACACATTGCTGGTATTGAGGATTGACCTGTTCCATTGAAAGCCCTCTAAAAACATTCAAAAACTGTTATATATATATATGTTTTTCTATTTTTTTGGACTACAATGTGAAATAATGTTTTATGTATGTATACATAGATACATCTGTCATCTCTATCTTTTTTTTTTTTTATTTATTTTTTATTTATTTATTTTTTAAATTTATACTACCATATTGTATATGCACCTTAGGAGGAACTGCTCCAATTTCGTTGTTCTTTGAACCTGTTCATTGCAATAATGACAATAAAACTCTATTCTATTCTATTCTATTCTATTCTATTCTATATTTGCGCACTTTAGTATACCTTCCTTCCTGACGACTTCCAAGAGTGCTGGCTGCCAAGATAGCCAGCTGTATGTACATATTGCATCATTATGCCTCATTTGCAGCTATATTTGCATCCAGCCTTTCCCTCCACCCACATTTAATGCCGAAAAAATACATACCAATCGACGGATTCAAGTTGCACCAGTTGTCCAAAAGATGCAATCGTTGGTTAGAAGGCGATCGCCGAATTTGTCCTTGTTGCCGTTGTCTTTCGTGGTAATAGCTTCAGTTTTTTCTTCAATTTCGTTTTCGCTATCTGCCTCCATACTCCAACCATCCGTTTCAATACATGCGTAATCTGTCAAATCGCTTAAGCCGCTGAAATCCGAGTCTGAATCCGAGCTAATGTCGCTATATCTTTCTGTTCTATCCGCCATGTTTGTTTGTATTGGCATCACGCAGTGACGTCACAGGAAAATGGACGGGTGGATATAGCGATGATGAAAATCAGGCACTCTGAAGCAGTTTTTCGGGATATTGCGTGATGGGTAAAATTTTGAAAAAAACTTCGAAAAATAAAATAAGCCACTGGGAACTGTTTTTTATTGGTTTTAACCCTTCTGAAATTGCGATAATGTTCCCCTTTAAGATGTTGGGCTCGGCAATCTTAGATGTTGGGCTCACCAACCCCAAAATGGGCTTGTGGCCTTGTATGCTCTGTAGCCTCCCTAAGGCATTGATAGTATTACTCTAGCATGTCTATTTATTCTGTCTGCCTTACCTTGTCACATTATTGGGCTACAATTATGAAATATATACTAAGGTGTTTCCTCTTGTATTGGTGTGAGCTCCAGGAGTAAATCTGTTTCTCTTCCTGTAGCTCTGGGTTCTCTAACTGGAGAGATGACCGGAAAATATTACCCCTTAAAAAGCATGTCAGATGCAGAGCAGCAGCAGCTGATCGACGACCACTTCCTGTTTGACAAGCCCGTCTCCCCTTTGCTGCTGGCCTCCAGGATGGCCCGTGACTGGCCCGACGGCAGAGGCATCTGGTGAGTCAGAAGCTTCTGAATTCCTTCTGAAGCGAAAATGACATTCATGGTACATGTACATTTGAAAGGCACAACGAGGGCAAGACTTTTCTGGTGTGGGTGAACGAGGAGGATCATCTGCGTGTCATCTCCATGCAGAAAGGTGGCAACTTGAAGGAAGTGTTTACCCGCTTCTGCACTGGACTCGGAGAGGTTTGTGGAAGTTTATTTCAAAGGGGAAATAAAACTTGAAATCTTACGAATGAATGCGGTCTTGTTTAGCTGGAAGCCAGATTCAAGGAGAAAGGTCACGTCTACATGTGGAACGAGCACCTGGGCTACATCCTGACCTGCCCCTCCAACCTGGGCACCGGTCTGCGTGCGGGCGTGCACGTAAAGCTGCCAAACATGAGCAAGCACCCTGAATTTGAGGAGGTTCTCAAGAGACTGCGTCTCCAAAAACGTGGAACCGGTACTGGCCGTTTCCTCATAGCTAAGAACGCAAAAGCTTTGCATGTTTAATGAACTAGTTTGTCCACCAGGTGGAGTGGACACTGACGCTGTGGGTGGCGTGTTTGACATCTCCAACGCTGATAGACTGGGCTTCTCTGAGGTGGAGCTGGTGCAAATGGTGGTTGACGGTGTCAAAGTGCTGGTGGATATGGAGAAGAACTTGGAGAAGGAAGAGCCCATTGATGATCTGATGCCCAATCAGAAGTAGAATCATACTTAATCTTTCCCCTACTTTAATTAATAATGGAATGTAGTATCTACCCCCTTACTGTGTTAGCTCTTCCATAAGTTTGAAATAAAATGTGGCTGGTCGGATATGTGAAGTTTTTAATGTCTCGTGATCATGTTTTTAAGGACAAAAACAGGATGTGACATTTATCCCACAATTAGGAAATGATGTGGTTGAGCAATTAGGAAATTATGTAGTTGAGATACAAAAAGTAAGGCAAAAACAAGAGGTAAACATTAAAAACAAAACATAAAATACATTTAGAGCAAAGCAATCGGCAACAATTTTTATTTCCATCCGTTTTCTACCGCTTGTTCCTTTCAGGGTCGCGGCGGACCATTTCTACCACTCAAGTAACACAAAGAAAACCCAAAAATTAGCAATAAATACAAACCCCGTTTCCATATGAGTTGGGAAATTGTTAGATGTAAATATAAACGGAATACAATGATTTGCAAATCTTTTTCAACCCATATTCAATTGAATGCACTACAAAGACAAGATATTTGATGTTCAAACTCATAAACTTTATTTTTTTTGCAAATAATAATGAACTTAGAATTTCATTGCTGCAACAAGAATTTCATGGCTGCAACATGTGCCAAAGTAGTTGGGAAAGGGCATGTTCACCACTGTTACATCATCTTTTCTTTTAACAACACTCAATAAACATTTTGGAACTGAGGAAACTTAATTGTTAAAAGCTTTGAAAGTGGAATTCTTTCCCATTTTATGTAGAGCTTCAGTCGTTCAACAGTCTGGGGTCTCCGCTGTTCTATTTTACGTTTTATAATGCGCCACACATTTTTGATGGGAGACAGGTCTGGACTGCAGGCGGGCCAGGAAAGTACCTGCACTCTTTTACTACGAAGCTACGCTGTGTAACACGTGGCTTGGCATTGACTTGCTGAAATAAACGGGGGCGTCCATAACGTTGCTTGGATGACCACATATGTTGCTCCAAAACCTGTGTGGACCATTCAGCATTAGTGGTGCCTTCACAGATGTGTAAGTTACCCATGCCTTCGGCAATAATACACCCCCATACCATCACAGATGCTGGCTTTCGAACTTTGTGCCTAAGATAATCCGAATGGTTATTTTCCTTTGTTCCGGCCGACACCACGTCCAGTTTCCAAATATAAATTGAAATGTGGACTCGTCAGACCACAACACTTTTCCATTTTGCATCAGTCCATCTTAGATGATCGTGTGCCCAGCGAAGCCGGCGGTGTTTCTGCGTATTGTTGATAAATGGGTTTTGCTTTGCATAGTAGTGTTTTAACTTGCACTTACAGATGTAGCAACCAACTAGTTACTGACTGTGGTTTTATGAAGTGTTCCTGAGCCCATGTGGTGATATCCTTCGGTGTTTCTGCGTATTGTTGATAATTGGGTTTTTCTTTGCATAGTAGTGTTTTAACTTGCACTTACAGATGTAGCAACCAACTAGTTACTGACTGTGGTTTTATGAAGTGTTCCTGAGCCCATGTGGTGATATCCTTTACACACTGATGTCAGCTTTTGATGCAGTACCACCTGAGGGATCAAAGGTCCTTAAGCTTACGTGCAGTGATTTCTCCAGATTCTCTGAACTTTTGATGATTTTACGGACCGTAGATGGTAAAATCCCTAAATTCCTTGCAATAACTCATTGAAAAAAGATTTGTTCTAAAACTGTTCTGACAATTTGTTTACAAAGCGGTGACCTTCGAAGTGGTGACCCTCGCCCATCCTTGTTTGTGAATTACTTAGCATTTCATGGAAGCTGGTTTTATAGCCAATCATAGCACCCACCTGTTCCCAATTAGCCTGCACACCTGTGGGATGTTCCAAATAAGTTTTTGATGAGCATTCCTCAACTTTTATCAGTATTTATTGCCACCTTTCCCAACTTTGTCACATGCTGGCATCATATTCTTAAGTTAATGATTATTTGCAAACAAAAAGAATTATATCAGTTTGAACATCAAATATGTTGTCTTTGTAGCATATTCAACTGAATATGGGTTGAAAATGATTTGCAAATCATATTATTCTGTTTATATTTACCAACACAATTTCCCAACTCAAACGGAAACGGGGTTTGTACATACTGCCCACATCGATTGCGATCAACACCCTGATACACTGCAGGGGCCTTTGGTGCGCCAAATCCACTGGTGGGGGCCAGCATGGTCAGAAAAGAACAGACCCAACAAAGCAACTAACAGCTGACTCCATCCCAGGTTGCCCACCACCCCCCGAGCATGGTCAGATAGGAACAGACCATACAAAAGCAACCAACAGCTGACTCCATCCCAGGCTGCCCAACACCCCGCCGGCCAACGTCTGATCCGGGCAGACAAGAGGGAATGCACAGGACCAGACAAACAAAAACAACAAACTTCTCACTCCATCCAATGTTGCCCATCAGCCCCTGGCCAACACTTGATCCGGGCGGACAAAAAAAGGAATCACCAGCTGTGCAGCCCCGCCTCCTCTGCACCCTTTGTGGTTTCTAGCAGCTGGTCTCTGACGCAAACCTGGCCATGGCAAAAACTCCCCCAAGGCAGATCCAGAAGTTACGAAAGGGCTACCATTTGTTGTGCAGTGCTAAAGAGCTCCTGCAACCAGCAGCCACTAGAGTGGTGCCATTGTGTAAAAAAAACTATTAACCCTGTTTGTACGTGAAATTGCATTATCCTTCATGAAAACATACGATCAGTGTGAAAGCAACAGGAAGCCAGTGCAGTGAAATGAGCACTGGACTAATATTTTCTGGTTGTAGTCTTTACTCGAGCAGCAGCATTCTTTATGTACTGCATCTGTTTAATAGCTTGTTTAGAGAGCCCAGTGAGAAGGCCTGGAGACAAAGACATGGATTGGTCTTTTTCCAAGTCTGATTTAGACATTATTCCCCTGGTTTAGGCAATGTCTTCAGGTGGTAGAAAAAGCTCAAATACCAAGTAGTTACAGGGTCATACAGTGGTCATAATTAAAGCTCTCCTGTGTCCAGGGGCACATTTCATGGGGTTTTAACCAAGAGGAAAACACTTTTGTGATTATATATATATATATATATATATATATATATATATATATATATATCAATCAATCAATCAATGTTTACTTATATAGCCCTAAATCACTAGTGTCTCAAAGGGCTGCACAAACCACTACGACATCTTGGTAGGCCCACATAAGGGCAAGGAAAACTCACACCCAGTGGGACATCGGTGACAATAATGACCCAGTGGGACGTCGGTGACAATGATGACTATGAGAACCTTGGAGAGGAGGAAAGCAATGGATGTCGAGCGGGTCTAACATGATACTGTGAAAGTTCAATCCATAATGGATCCAACACAGTCGCGAGAGTCCAGTCCAAATCGGATCCAACACAGCAGCGAGAGTCCCGTTCACAGCGGAGCCAACATCAAACCATCCCAAGCGGAGGCGGATCAGCAGCGCAGAGATGTCCCCAGCCGATACACAGGCAAGCAGTACATGGCCACCGGACCGGACCAGACCCCCCCCACAAAGGAGAGTGGGCATAGAAAAAAAAGAAAAGAAACGGCAGATCAACTGGTCTAAAAAGTCTATTTAAAGGCTAGAGTATACAAATGAGTTTTAAGGTGAGACTTAAATGCTTCTACTGAGGTGGCATCTCGAACTGTTACCGGGATATATATATATATATATATATATATATATATATATATATATATATATATATATAGACATACACACACTGCATGGATACTATATATATATATATATATATATATATATATATATATATATATATATATATATATATATATTTATATATATATATATATATATATATATATATATATATATATACACACACACACTGCATGGATACTGGATACCAAGTACAAGTCGATACTTAACACTGTGACTACAAGTGGAATTATTTATTACTTATAGTGTTAAGCATTGTCAGCTCAGATTTATCCGAGAGCGAGATGCAGTCATCAAAAGAGCCACATCTGGCTCTAGAGCCATAGGTTCCCTACCCCTGGCTTATAGTGTACATGCTGTGTGACCCGGAATTTATACTGTTTCACGTTAAGCAAGACAGAGCTCCATTAAATATGTATATATTTTTAAAATATAAATTTAAACTGGAAGGATCGCCATTCAAGAAATATATGTATTTGATTCTGGAAACTTTGTCATTAAGCCAACAAACCCTTGTTGAACAATTTGTTTCCCCTTTATCAACACATACGAAATAAATTCAGACTCAGGTCTAATTAAATAAAAATAATTTGACACCAAAAAAAAAAATGTTCTTAATTGTTTAAGGTACTACGTTTAATTCAAAGCCAAACGGAACCTCTTTTATTATCCCGCTTTTTCCCTACGAGCTCATTTCACACACGGACGTCAGTGCACTTCCGTTCCCCATGACACCGGAGTGAAGTTCTGACAGCTCAGGCTTCACTCGGTGCTTTCTCACCCCCATAAAACCTACATAAATATCACATTTCCTTCACCATTTTCGCTCTCAAGTGCCTCAATCTCCGCCTGGAGCTTCAGCGAGCGGAGGGCAGCCGATGATGTTGTAGCACGGAGCACCAGCTCGGAGATTACAGGTAAACAACATCCAGATGACATAAACGCTAACCCGCCGAGCAAAGTACTTTTAACACAAAACTCATTCCACCAAATTAAAGTCTGCATAATTAATTTTTTTACTCACATTTACTGCTGCCTGACACCGAACAAGGATCATTTGCTGCACCATAATCTGTAGGGATTTATTTTTAGCTAGCTGTCCTGAAGATAGTTATATTAATTACATTTACAGGCTGGCATGACTAATGTTAAAAGATGACAAAAATAGAAATCATAACATATGCTTTGTCTGTGCAAACTTGATGTAAAAGGCTCTATTAAAGGCCTACTGAAATGAGATTTTCTTATTTGAACAGGGATAGCAGGTCCATTCTATGTGTCATACTTGATCATTTCGCGATGTTGCCGAGAAAGTTCGCAACTTTTGGTCGCTAATAAAAAAGCCTTGCCTGTACCGGAAGTAGCAGACTATATGCACGTGACGTCACGGGTTGTGGAGCTCCTCACATCTGAACATTGTTTACAATCATGGCCACCAGCAGCTAGAGCGATTCGGACCGAGAAAGCGACAATTTCCCCATTAATTTGAGCGATGATGAAAGATTCGTGGAGGAGGATAGTGAGAGTGAAGGACTAGAAGAAAAAAAAAGACGAGGGCAGTGGGAACGATTCAGCTGTTATTAAACACATTTACTAGGATAATTCTGGAAAATCCCTTATCTGCTTATTGTGTTACTAGTGTTTTAGTGAGATTATATGGTCGTACCTGTACAACCTGAAGGTCGTCCCCACACCTTACTTCAGCACCAGTCGACGGGTGGTGGCGATGCCCATCTCTGCCCTTCGTAAGGGACCCTATTCGAAACACGATCTTTCGAAATGATCGTTACATAATACACTGTACTTTGTGTGTGTGGTCCAATCCAACCGTGTTCGCTTGACATCTCTGTTCCATAGTAAAGCTTGACTGTCATCTTTCGGGAATGTAAACAATGAAACACAGGCTGATTTTGTGTTGCTAAAGCTGGCCGCAATACACCGCTTCCCACCTACAGCTTTCTTCAATGATGTCTCCATTGTCTGTTGAACAAATTGCAATAGATTCAGCAACACGGATGTCCAGAATACTGTGGAATTTCTCGATGAAAACAGATGAGCTAACAGCTGGGAACGATGCTGGAACAAAATGTCCTCGACAATCCGTGACGTCACGCGCACGCGTCATCATACCGAGACGTTTCAGCCGGATATTTCGGCGCAAAATTTTAAATTGCAATTTAGTAAACTAACCCAGCCGTATTGGCATGTGTTGCAATGTTAAGATTTCATCATTGATTTATAAAGTGTCAGACTGCGTGGTCGGTAGTAGTGGGTTTCTGTAGGCTTTTAAATGGGGATATCAGGTCCATTCTATGTGTCATACTTGATCATCTCGTGATATTGCCATATTTTTGCTGAAAGGATTTAGTAGAGAACATCGACGATGAAGTTTGCAACTTTTGGTCGCTAATAAAAACGCCTTGCCTGTACCGGAAGTAGCAGACGATGTGCGCGTGACGTCACGGGTTGTGGAGCTCCTCACATCTGAACGTTGTTTTGCAATCATGGCCACCAGCAGCTAGAGCGATTCGGACCGAGAAAGCGACAATTTCCCCATTAATTTGAGCGAGGATGATAGATTCGTGGAGGAGGATAGTGAGAGTGAAGGGCTAGAAGAGAAACAAAAGACAAGGGCAGTGGGAGCGATTCAGATGTTATTAGACACATCTACTAGGATAATTCTGGAAAATCCCTTATCTGCTTATTGTGTTACTAGTGTTTTAGTGAGATTATATCGTCGTACCTGTACAACCTGAAGGTCGGCGCCGCACTTTTCTTCAGCACCAGTCGACGGGTGGTGGCGATGCCCATCTCTGCCTTTACAAGGGACCCTCTTCGAAACACCCATCCATCCATCCATTTTCTACCGCTTATTCCCTTTCGGGGTCGCGGGGGGCGCTGGCGCCTATCCCAGCTACAATCGGGCGGAAGGCGGGGTACACCCTGGACAAGTCGCCACCTCATCGCAGGGCCAACACAGATAGACGGACAACATTCACTCTCACATTCACACACTAGGGCCAATTTAGTGTTGCCAATCAACCTAACCCCAGGTGCATGTCTTTGGAGGTGGGAGGAAGCCGGAGTACCCGGAGGGAACCCACGCATTCACGGGGAGAACATGCAAACTCCACACAGAAAGATCCCGAGCCTGGATTTGAACCCAGGATTGCAAGACCTTCGTATTGTGAGGCAGACGCACTAACCCCTCTGCCACCGTGAAGCCGTGAAACACGATCTTTCTAAATGATCGCTACATAATACACTGTACTTTGTGTGTGTGGTCCAATCCAACCGTGTTCGCTTGACATCTCTTTTCCATAGTAAAGCTTGACTGTCTTCTTTCGCGAATGTAAACAATGAAACACAGGCTGTTTTTGTGTTGCTAAAGCTTAGTGAGATTATATAGTCATACCTGAAAGTCGGAGGGGTGTGGTGACCGCCAGTGTCTCTGGGGGAAGCCATGGAGGATCCAAGAAAGTCGCAGCTTCCTCTTTGACAGCTGCAGGAGGAACGACACAAGCTCCGCTCATGTTTACGGTAAGAGCCGACTTATTACCCCAATTTTCTCACCGAAATCTGCCGGTTGACATGTGGTAGAGAACCTTGTTCGCTTGACCGCTCTGTTCCATATTAAAGCTTCACAACAAACAAAGAACCACCGGCTGTGTTTGTGTTGCTACAGCCGACTGCAATACACCACTTTCCACAAACATCTTTCTTCTTTGTAGTCTCCATTATTAATTGAACAAATTGCAAAAGATTCAGCAACACAGATGTCCAGAATACTGTGTAATTATACGATAAAAACAGACTATTTTCAGCCGTGATCGGTGCTGGGAGAAGATGTCCGCTACCACCGGTGACGTCACGCGCACGCGTCATCATTTCGCGAGGTTTTCAACAGGATACCCTTTTCCTTTTTTTTTTTTTTTTCTTCTTTGTCATAAAAAATGGACGTTTTTGTCATGAAAAAGGGAGGTTTTTGTACTAATTGTAAGTGTATATTGTGTTTTTTATGTTGATTTAAAAAAAATAAATAAATAAATAAACATTTTTTTGGGGGGGGATTAAAAATTCTTCTGCGGCCCGGTACCAATCGGGCCACGGCCCACCGATTAGTAAATGTCAATAGTCGATAATCGATTTGTTTATTGTACATAAAGTACTGCAGACAGTTTTAAAATTTTGCTGACTACAACGAGCCACCTCACCAAGCTCCTTTATTTTAGGGCTCTTATGTTACAGTTTTGCATCCATTTCTGATAATTTGATAAATATAATGGCCATTATTTTAAGCTTTTCTTATTACAAATGCACTGTTTTTAAAAGTTGCAAGTGATAAACGCTTATTTCATGAAACAAAAAGAAAAATGGCCTCGACGTCACTTGCATACGCAAATCGATAGAGTGAAAACCAAAGAAGTTGATCAGAGTCCGTAAATGAGTAAGTAAATTGATAATACTACATTACTACTTTTCAAAATAACAGCCGCCACACCTTTTTTACGTACATTTTTTTTTTAAGTAAAGGAGGGTTGCATATGGTGTCCTGTCTGTTTTTCTTCTTTTTCTAAGTAAGACCAACATTTTATAGTATGATAATAATAATCGTATTCTTTTTAATAACATTGTTATTCTGAAGGTAACCAATAATAAAGAAAATACTTCTTACCATTTATGCGACTTCTTCAACAGGTGCGGTAGTAAACGGATGGATGGATTAAAATGCACGAGAATGTTTTATATTTTGAATGTTATTTTTAACACTGTGATTACTAACGGAATTATTTATTACTTATCGTGGCTAAGATTTATCTGAGAGCCGGATGCAGTCGTCAAAGAGCCACATCTGTCTCGAGAGCCATAGGTTCCCTACCCTTGATCTAAAGGAAACTATATGTTGATGTGAGTTGAAACCTCCAAGTCAAAGCATTGGAGCTGATGATGCTGTGTCATGTCATTATCAGGCATTTGAGTAGCAGCGCAGCGCGAGGCAGACCAAGGCAGAGCGCTGCTGAGTAGCCATGCTCACATTGGCCAGTAAGCTGAAAAGGAGCGATGGAGGACAGACAGGCCGTGCCTCTGGAGCCACTGACTCAACTCATAGGGTCTCGATAAGGGACCGTCTCCTTACCAAAGGTACCTTGTTTCTAGGGCTGGGTGATATGCCAACCAAAAAAAAATAAATAAAAAAGATCACGATTAATTTTTCCGTATCATCCGATGTCACAATTTTTTCCTATTTTTTGATAAAGTAAAGATTAGTTCATTATTAACATACTATGTAATTAACAAAGCAAATTAAATGAGATGAACATGGAAAAATATAGACATGTATTATTCAGCACCAAAGCAAATAATATTCTAAAATGACAGAGTTAACTATTTTACAATCCAAGACAACTAATGACCCTGTCTGGGATGATGAAGACATTCTAAAATGTAAACGTTGCCTTTTTCAAATTATGATGCAACTTACGCTGTTAACGTCAGTTTTTTAAGTCTTTGAAAACTACTTGCAAATATGCATCATAATTAAAACCTGATTATTTTCTATTGCTAACTAACTACACATATTGATAGCATGCAGATACAATTAACATGCGTACGTTGATCATCCCATCATATTTCTGCACGTTATGTATTATATAATGATTATATTATAGGGTAAAAGCAAAGTGCTCACACACTCTGTCACACACTACATACAACATTTGACACAGAGGTGTGACGTGTTTATGAGTAGTAACTTCCCCAGAATGTCATCAAGATCCAATTAGCCATTCCCATGGAAACCCTAGGCAAATGGGATAGGGAGTACCGTATTTTTCGGACTATAAGTCGCAGTTTTTTTCATATTTGGCCAGGGGGGCGACTTATACCGAGGAGCAACTTATGTGTGAAATTATTAACACATTACCATAAAATATCAAATACTATTATTTAGCTCATTCACGTAAGAGACTAGACGTATAAGATTTCATGGGATTTAGCGATTAGGAGTGACAGATTTTTTGGTAAACGTATAGCATGTTCTATATGTTATAGTTATTTGAATGACTCTTACCATAATATGTTACATTAACATACAAGGCACCTTCTCAGTTGGTTATTTATGCATCATATAACATACACTTAGATCAGCCTGTTGTTCACAAGGGGTGTGGGAAAAAATCGATTCGAATTTGAATCGCGATTCTCACGTTGTATGATTCAGAATCGATTCTCATTTAAAAAAAAATTGATTTTAAAAAAAATTATATTTTTTTATTTTTTTTATCAATCCAACAAAACAATACACAGCAATACCATAACAATGCAATCCAATTCCAAAACTAAACCTGACCCAGCAACACTCAGAACTGCAATAAACAGAACAATTGAGGAGACACAAACACGACACAGAACAAACCAAAAGTAGTGAAACAAAAATGAATATCATCAAAAATAGTATCAATATTAGTTATAATTTCAGCATAGGTGTGATTAAAAATCCCTCATTGACATTATCATTATAAATTTATAAAAATTAAAAAAAAAGAATAGTGTCACAGTGGCTTACACTTGCATCGCATCTCTTAAGCTTGACAACACACTGTGTCCAATGTTTTCACAAAGATAAAATAAGTCATATTTTTGGTTTGTTTAATAGTTAAAACAAATTTACATTATTGCAATCAGTTGATAAAACAACGCCCTCAACAATTATACAAGCTTTAAAAAAAAATATCTACTACTCTGCTAGCATTTTAGCAGACTGGGGTAGATCCTGCTGAAATTCTATGTATTCAATGAATACAGAATCGTTTTGAATGGGAAAAATATCGTTTTTGAATCAAGAATTGCGTTGAATCGAAAAAATCAATTTATAATCGAATTGCGACCACAATAATCAATATTGAATCCAATCGGGGGACACTCAAATATTCGCAGCCCTATTGTTCACTATTCTTTATTTATTTTAAATTGCTTTCAAATGTCTATTCTTGGTGTTGGGTTTTGTCAAATAAGTTTCCCCCAAAAATGCGACTTATACTCCAGTGCGACCTATAGATGTTTTTTTCCTCTTTATTATGCATTTTTGGCAGGTGCGACTTATACTCTGAAACGACTTATACTCTGAAAAATACGGTTTATCATCCACTTTTAAAAAAAATAATAAAATGAAATTAATTCATCACGATCATGTTATTGCCCAGCCCTACCTTGTTTATTGTGGAATCAAACTATAATCAAATTCAAGTACTGGTTGTTTGATCACGCTGCTTAAACAAATTACCACTGTAATAACACTCATTGTGTTCTCTTTACAGAAGTTGCGGAACTTGAAGCCAATCTTCCTAGTAAGTAAACTGAATATTTTTGTGTCAGGGATGCAACGATTAACCGGTTTCACTATTAACCGTGATTAAAGACAACAAAACTATTTAATCGCAAAGTCGTCACTACACAAATCTGTTTCAGTTATCCTCACTTGCTTTGTACAAACATTATGCTGGCATATTATTTTCAGCACAACCTGAGTTAAATGTACTGTACTTAAAAGCAATAGCTTAGCGCCGCGTCAGTTCAGTGTAAACAAACGGCAACAGGTAGTCATTTAGTGATCATTTAAAGGGGAACTGCTAATTTTTGAGAATTTTGCTTATCATTTACAATCCTTATCTAAGACAGAACCCATATGTTTTTCTTTTTTATGCATTCTAACTAGTAAATGAATGCGATCAAAAGTTGCCCATGATAGTCGCTCCATACCGCCTATAAAGCGCTTTAAAAAACTTCTTCATATCTCCATCAACGTTTTATATACATGCTGCAAGTATATATGTAATGTAGTAACAGGCATATTTATAATAACATGTAATATTTGCATATTTTGCTAATTTTAAGCATATGGCGGCGCATTAATTTAAAAAAGGCATCAGGTCGTTCGCTTTTTCCTTCAACATTACTCATACCTCGCTGTGGACTTCATGAGAGCTAACAAACATAATAATTATTACCTAAAGTTCAAGGTATGCTGTTACTAGGATGCCGACTGTTGGAATGTTCATATATTCCTGTTTAGATAAAGAATGAGTCATAATCCTCGTTAAAACAAAAGGATGGGTTAAAACAAGCGTCTTTCGCATGCCTTTCTCGCCATTTCCAGGTCTAAATTGGCCGTCAAAGTTGACCAATTTCTCAGTTTGTTATCATCCTTCCACTATCAAGGTGAGAGGCATACTTTTTGATCGAGAATGAACTTTCAAGAGCTCCGAGGTGAGAAAGCAGCTCAATAGCTGATGACGTCAATACAGCAACATAAGGAAGTTGCCTTTCTCTGATCAATGCGCCACTAAATGTCAGACCTTAACGTTAGCGCTTATATTAAAAATATTGCGAATGCTTGGTTAATATTCGGGTCACGACATGAAAGTGGAGTATTGTTGGTGGTTTTTGGATGGCTATTTATTGGGTTTTAGGGTTAGAATAAAAGCAATAGATGCAACAGTGTCATGGCTTCACTGTAAGGAAACTTTTATCTAGTGATTATTTAGAAGTTAGAATGCATTTAAAAAAAGACATTGATGTTGTTGTCTTACATAAAGATTGTGAATTATAGGCTGAATTCCAAAAAAAGTGCAGTTTCCCTTTAACTTTGCTTCTAATGTGTTGAATAAACCATAGACAAGGTAACTTATTATAGCAGGTGTAAAACACGAACATAACATCAGGAACTTGTAGAGTAAAAACACCATCGTATGGAATCTAACTATGGGAATTCTAGTTAACAACACGGAATAAAAAAAGATTATTAGAAATGAATAAATAGGCAAGGATGACAGATGATGACACTTGAGTGTATTTTTTCCCAGGGGGTGTCAATAAAGTTAACCTAAGTCGTGTATTAATACATTATTAGTTTTTTTTTTATTATTCATAGTTTTGTTCATGTTTATAATTTTTTGCTGTTACTATAATTTCTGACAGGAATACGTAACACATCAGAGTCTCTTAGGACCGTCTGTGATTTTGTATTTTTTTTTGTTGTTAAATTATTTAAAGAATAATCATCATGAAACCGTAATTATTAATCAGACTATAATCGTACAGTCAAACTCTGTATTCTGTAGCCCAGTGGTTCTCAACCTTTTTTTTAGTGATGTACCCCCTGTGAAATTTTTTTTAATTCAAGTACCCTCTAATCAGAGGAAAGCATTTTTGGTTGAAAAAAAGAGATAAAGAAGTAAAATACAGCACTATGTCATCAGTTTCTGATTTATTAAATTGTATAACAGTGCAAAATATTGCTCAGTTGTAGTGGTCTTTCTTGAACTATTTGGAAAAAAATATATAAAAATAACTAAAAACTTATTGAAAAATAAACAAGTGATTCAATTATAAATAAAGATTTCTACACATAGAAGTAATCATCAACTTAAAGTGCCCTCTTTGGGGATTGTAATAGAGATACATCTGGATTTATGAACTTAATTCTTAACATTTCTTCACAAAAAAAGAAATCTTTAACACCAATATTTATGGAACATGTCCACAAAAAATCGAGCTGTCAACACTGAATATTGCATTGTTACATTTATTTTCACAGTTTATGAACTTATATTCATTTTTTGTTGAAGTAGTATTCAATAAATATATTTATAAAGGATTTTTGATTTGTTGCTATTTTTAGAATATTTAAAAAAAAATCTCAAGTACCCCTTGGCATACCTTCAAGTACCCCCAGGGGTACGCGTACCCCCATTTGAGAACCACTGCTCTAGCCATCAAAACATGTACATGTATTGAAGACTCGCAAATAAAAATGGTATCAAATTCGGTACTTTTTCGGCACTGAACGAATCCCGCCGGTCGTACCGTACACGGACTAACAAAATATCTAACGGTGCAATGTTTCGGTACTTGAGTTGCACGTGTCATTACGCCCTGTTGCTGCTCTTAGCACTTTGCCACTTGGTGATCACTCCAGCTGCACTGAGAGTGGACTCAGCTACTTAGAGATAATGTTACAATTTCCAAAGCCAACAAAATAATTGACTCAAAAAACGCTCCAAAAGTCTTCACTTTTCCGCAAATGCGCTAGCTTGATGCTATTGGCTTTGATATTGACATGCTGTTGATTAGCGTTAACGGGTACACCTAATGATTTCAACACCACCCAATTTTGTTAATTTAAACTACCATTAAGATGCATGTTACCTCAGCCGGTGCGTAATAAGTACAATACTTACAGTATCGACACTTTCTGGAGCGCAACAAAAAAACAAAACAACACACCATAAACAATACTATACTGTCATCTAACGTATTGGATTTGCAACTGTAATTGTAACTTAATGTCATGCCTACATACTCAGAAATGTGATCATAAAACAAGATATAACAGCTGGACAACAGTCATTTATAATCATCTGATCTTTAAATTGGCAATACAAATGAGATTGTGTTATCAAAAACAAGTAATATTTATTAACACACACAAAAGTACCGAAAATTGGTACTGTTTACTACTGGTGTCGATTCCCAGGTATTGGGAAATGGTACCATACCGGATTAGACGTGCACGGTACCCATAATACTGGCAAGGTAGTAGTGGTACTAGTAGTAGTACCAGTAGTAGCTTAGAAACCAGCCGAAACTTAAGGGCAGAGCGAACTGCATGTAGTATTTATGTGGAGCGACTTGCATCCTCCCTCTTTCCCTCTGCACGTTCTTCACTGCATTCCTCACATGTCAATAAATATACGATGTTGTAATATGTACTGATCTATTATACACTCTTACTGATCACCAGAAGGGTGACAATGTACATCTAAGGTCGTTTTATGCAGTAAATGTTATTAATCAGCAGGGGGCAGTGTGGTGTGGCATTTGAGTTCAGACGTTTTTTTACAAGGCTTTTTTTAACTTTTGCACAGTACTCAAGAGTTTGTTTTTGAGTTATGTTACAGACGTTGGTATCATAATTTTGGCCCAAAAATCCAATGTTTTCGCTGTTTCAACACCCTCCTGTTTTTAATTGTAGGTACATGCACAGCCAATTTCCCAGACGAGGACAAGCTGCACCATTTTCAGTTGGCAGTGTCTCCTGGTAAGAGAATTCCCATTTGTCTGTCTGTCCTGGACATTTTTTGTATCACAAAAAAACAAAACAATGTTAAGCTCAATCACTTTGCTGATAAGTTGGTGTTTAATTTCTTGTCATATACAAAACTAAAGTACAGGAGTAAGAATCAGAATCAAATGATTATATAGTGCTCTCTGTTCGACCTACTGGAAGACAGATGTTCCACTGAAGATGTGGTCTGACTAGTCAGTCATCAGCATTGCATGCTATTTAGTTTTTATGAGCTCCTCAACTTGGTGGGCAGCTCTCGTCTCTGTGTGTACAGCATGTGTATGTGTATATATATATGTATATGAATGTATGTATGTGTGTGTGTCTGTGGGGTCATACGGGTATTGTGTGTGATGGTGACTGTTGGCGATTGTTTTTATTTTGGCCGGTGACTATGTTTTCACATGTGCTTTTAATGTTTGTTTAGTGATCGCAGACAGTTTTTTCTGCTTGGTCAGCAATTTTCCAAGCTTTAGCTGTCGAATGTTGTACAAATCAAATGCACTGGTGTGGAATCAAACCTTTGTAGGCTCTCTTATCATCCAGTTTCTGCTCCACATGTCTCCTGTGGTCAACTACAAGTTTGAATGTATTTTGCATTTACGAGCTTTTTTGCAACTTTAACCGTATTGTAATGTATTTTTTTTGGAATTTTGTCTATCATTGAGAATCCTTATGTATGACAAGCACACATTTTTCTTTTTTATGCATTCTAACTCGTAAATAAACTTTAGCAAAAGTCAGCTAAAAATGGAGCCAATTGGAGTCGCTGTATTCTGCATATGAAGCCCTCTAAAAACACGCAAAAACCTCCATCACCGTTTTATATACACTCATTCTATATGTAATGTAGTAACAGGCACATTCATAATAATCATATAAAGTATTTACGTATTCTGCTCATTTTAAGCATATTCTGGTGCTACAATTTCAGGGATGTATCACAACGTTACAACAACATTACTAATTATGACAGACTTCATGAAAGCTAACAAAGTCTACTTCGGGACAAATGATGATCCAAAACCTTGTATTTTTGAGCCTGGATATAAGGAGGATGATCTACAAGTTTTAGAAGCTGTGTGCTTAACAGATCTAGCTTTTAGTGGTTAGAGTGTCCGCCCTGAGATCGGTAAGTCGTGAGTTCAAATCCCGGCCGAGTCATACCAAAGACTATAAAAATGGGACCCATTACCTCCCTGCTTGGGACTCAGCATTAAGGGTTGGAATTGGGGGTTAAATCACCATAAATGATTCCCGGGCGCGGCACCGCTGCTGCCCACTGCTCCCATCGCCTCCCAGGGGGTGATCAAGGGTGATGGGTCATTAATTTCGCCACATCTGGTATGTGTGTGACAATCATTGGTACTTTAACTTTAACTTTTAGTGAAACACTAACCAACATGTAGCAGTATTGCTAAGAACTGAACAATATATACAAACTATGAACATAATAAAACAATCAGTTACTGTACAATGTGTGCTGTTTCGATGAAGAATTATTAAAAATCCTCACTGAAGTTTTTTTTTTTTTTTAAAAGTGATGCAAACAAGTGTCATATTGGTGTCTTTCTTGCTATCGCCGGGTCTAAATTGGATGTTAAAGTTTACCAACTTCTCGGTTTATGGCCACATCCTTCTTCTATCAAGGTAAACGGCATGATTTATAATCTGGAATTAACTTTTTGTACAACTCAGAGGCGATGCAGCTGCTAACCGGCTCAATATGTTAATATAGCAGCATAAGCTAGTTAACTCTCTGTGATCACGGCGCCGCTAAAAATAGTTGGTCTGTGTTAGCGCTTATAATAACAATATCGCTAATATTTGGTCAATATTCAGGTCACGAGATGTAAACGGAATATTATTGGCGGCTTTTTGGGCACAGTAGTTTACTCCAATTAGCTGCATTATTAGCCACCTTGTACTTGCTGTAGTTAACGACTTAGAATGCATAAAAAAAGAAAAATGTTTGTGTTCCTGTTTTACATAAGGAATGGGAATGATCATAAAACTGCAGTTCCCCTTTGATATTAGAACCGTAGGCCAAATAAATATGCCAAAAGATTAAGGTGCTGGGGCTTCACGGTGGCAGAAGGGTTAGTGCGTCTGCCTCACAATACGAAGTTCCTGCAGTCCTGGGTTCAAATCCAGGCTCGGGATCTTTCTGTGTGGAGTCTGCATGTTCTCCCCGTGAATGCGTGGGTTCCCTCCGGGTACTCCGGCTTCCTCCCACTTCCAAAGACATGCACCTGGGGATAGGTTGATTGGCAACACTAAATTGGCCCTAGTGTGTGAATGTGAGTGTGAATGTTGTCTGTCTATCTGTGTTGGCCCTGCGATGAGGTGGCGACTTGTCCAGGGTGTACCCTGCCTTCCGCCCGATTGTAGCTGAGATAGGCGCCAGCGCCCCCCGCGACCCCGAAAGGGAATAAGCGGTAGAAAATGGATGGATGGATTAAGGTGCTGTGTCATCAAAACCAGCCTCAAAGCAAATCCTGTCCTTTTTTTATGCCAGCCCATCCTCCTGTCCATACGCAATTAAAAATGTAAATACCTTTTTTTTTTTTTTTAAAGAAGTACATACATCAATTTATTCACTACAAGTTACACAACAGTAAAAACAACTCACTTATGTGAACTGTATCCATGCACACACACACACACAACAAGTATATGTGTTTTGTGTGGCATAAGTGTGAGTCATCGATCTCCCTGTCTCTGGAATAACTGCAGTACCTCCAGCTTAGTATCACAAAGGCCTTTGTAAGCAAAATCAGTGCTGAAAAGGAAAGATCAGCAATTACAGCAAAGGGCTGCTGTCATTTTTTGTTAAATGAACCTGATGAGTTCCCAGACTTGCTTTTTCTTTTAAAACTGTTTCACACATTCTCTCTCTCTCTCTCTCTCTCTCTCTCTCTCTCTCTCTCTCTCTCTCTCTCTCTCTCTCTCTCTCTCTCTCTCTCTCTCACGCACGCACACACTTTGCTGTTTACCCCAACTTTATCAATAAAATTAACATGTGTTAAAGGAAAACATGTTAATTAGTTGCCTTGTAACAGTATTGGCACTATGCTTCGTGAACACAATTCCCACAAGAAGGAGGCACAATGACTAATTCAGTTTTTCATTCATCAAACAATGCTCCTTAACAGCGAGGGCATAAGAAGACATTACTCCGTCCACTCCTTAGTCAGTCATTGGAACAGCGGCCCCCCCGAGTAGCAGCGGGAAGGAAGTGGATTCCATCAGAAGTCTGCTCTTCAATTCAGAGATGTGGTTGGGCAACTACAGCATGGAAGAGCAGGGCTCGGCCTCATCCCAAAAGCTCCCCTATGACACAAAGCAACATCAGGTCAGAAGAGACAGCTAGTAGTAGAGGAAGTCAGGAGACAGGAGGAGCGAGAGCGATACGTTAAAGTTGTCTCAATGGCCAAGCAGGGGAGATGGACCAACTGGGAAAGCCTGTAGAAGAAAAAGCTCAACTGGTATGACATCTGGCAAATGGAGGGAGCACGGCTGAGTTTCATAATCAGAGCCACGGACGAGCTGCTACCGTCCCCCCTAAATCTGAAAACCTGGTAGGGAGAAGATCCAACCTGTTCCCTGTGTCAAGTACCTGCATCTCTAAAGCATATCCTATCAGGGTGTACTATAAGTCTCACCCAAGGACGCTATACTTGGCGGCATAACCAAGTACTCAGAGAGCTCTCATCAACACTGGAACAGAGGCAAACCACCACAAACAATCTCCCACAAACAGGAAAGGTCCACTTCACACATTTTGTACCAGTTGGCCAACATCAAGAGCATCAAACAACACCAAATAATGCAAGCATCTTGCAGTCGGCTCAAAATTGGAAATTAGAAGTAGACCTTGATAAAAAGCTTGTGTTTCCCCCAGAAGTAATCTCCCGTCCAAAGGCAAAACCTAGTAACTCAATTTTGGTCAAAACTGAGCTGATAATAATTTTGGAGTTCCTAGGTGAAATGCTTTACATTAGTGTATGCGATATTGCAATTTGTTCCGTAAGTAAGCTGTTACACGCATGGCAGGACCTAGCAACTACCACATAACCGCGTAGATACAACAGAAAAACCTGGTATCTCAAGGGACCAATCGGAGCTTCGTTGTCAGTCGCCTTGTTGTCTTTAATGAGACATTTGCACGAATGGGGGCCGATTATGTGATATTATGGCACGAGGGGATATTTGGAAGATTGGCCCAGGACGTTGCAAGCACCTTCATTAAATGTATTGTTCTTGATTCTTCCCCTTGCATACTCTTTTGGGCAGATAACTGTGGAGGTCAAAATAAAAACTGGACGCTGTACACGGCTCTTGCCCAATGTGCAAACGCAGAATGGGGCCCACCCGAGATTGTGATAAAATATCTGGAGAAAGGGAACACGTACATGAGAGCAGATTCAATCCATGGCTCAATCGGCAAGAAAAGGAAACCTCAAGAAAATATCTATACGTTTGATGACTTTGTAGATCTTTGTAAGACAGCATCAAGATAGATTGGTTTTCCTTTGTTTTCTCAAAACCAGCTAGAATTGAGTTACTAGGTTTTGCCTTTGGACGGGTACAACACTGCGGCCAGACATGGTCCTGTGGTCTCCAACATCAAAGGTGGCTTATGTCGTGGAGCTGACAGTACCATAGGAAGAAGGGATTGAAGAGGTTTACGAGAGAAAAAAAAATATTCTGACCTGGCAGCTGAAGTGTCCCAGAACGGCTGGAAGACCAGTATTTTCCCAGTAGATGTGGGATGCAGGGGATTTGTTGCCACATCTACCATCAGTCTGTTGAGAAAAATGGGGGTGAAGGGTCGCTCCCTCCAACAGGCTATCATGTCCATGTCAAGTGCTGCCAAAAAAAGCAGCAACTGGCTATGGATTAAGCATAAGGATCCAAACTTGGCATTAAAATAGAGACATTGTATGCAGTCAAGCTTAAGGCTGACTCAGGGAAAAGGACGTCCCTGCCATGCAGAGTCCAACAGGATATGGAGGGTATGGCATGGTGGGTGTACCTGAACGCTGGGTACACCTTCGAGCCCTCGGGAGACGTCGTGGGCTTCAATCAACGAAACGTCGATGAAGCAGGGTGCCCACCCGATGACCCCAATGATATACTTACCCTCCCTTTCACCACTTCACACCGACTGCTACCGTTAAGATTGTTCCTACTTGCAAAAGGGATTGAAACATCTAGTTCTGTTTGTTTTTCTTCCCTTTCTAGGTGCAAACATGTTCTTGACATAAAGACACATTTTTCATTTTCAATATACTGTTGTTTGACGGTGCTGTTGGTCTTTGTGAAGTGGCTTCTAGTGTCTTTTGGTTATTGATTGCACAAACAACAAAACTACAGATAATTAAAAAATTTTATTGGCGTACTATTTCAACTGGTGAATAATATTTATAGAGGACCTTGAGGGCGCAGTAACAGATTTAATGACACAGCCATTGCATTTAATTTACCTTCATGAATGAATACAGTGGCGTTGTTGTAGCAGTGTTTTGTTTGATAGAATGAAACCGTCAATTGCTTTTATCTGACTGTTTTAGTCAGAATTCAGCCCTACCCATACTACTCAGATCTACACAGAAATGTGTGTGTTGGAGTGCAGCCTCACACAGAAGTCCTCACAGACTGCAGATATAAATGATTTATTTATGACCACTAACTGCAGATGTTAGCCCTGTGATGCTCTCTGTATAGTTTGTCTATCGCTCTACCTCTTTTTAACAGTTGCTTTATATTCTTTCTTGTTCTTAATCTTTCAACAATAAACATGTTTTTAAATAAAACCTTTTGACATACAGTACAGGCCAAAAGTTTGGACACACCTTCTCATTCAATGCGTTTTCTTTATTTGCATGACTATTTTCATTGTAGATTGTCACAGAAGGCATCAAAACTATGAATGAACACATTTTGAGTTATGTACTTAACAAAAAAAGGGTAAATAACTGAAAACACGTTCTTTAAAATAGCCACCCTTTGCTCTAATTACTTTTTGGCACAATATTGGCATTCTCTCGATGAGCTTCAAGAGGAAGTCACCTGAAATAGTTTTCACTTCACGGGTGTGCTTGAAGCTCATCTTAAGAAT
>NC_084623.1:28942882-29033008 GCF_033978795.1 Nerophis ophidion | reverse complement strand
GATTTTACTGGCCTCATATAGGTCACACTCAAAATGACAGTTTTTGAAACATGACTCCAAAAATACACATGCAAAATGTCTAATAATGCCTGAAGAAATGCATCTTCGAGAGTTTTCCTGAAACAAAAAAACATTTGGTAAGGTTTGCAAAAACAAAATTTGATTTGTTACTTAATTTGACAGTAATGTACTTAGAATCCTGAGATAATGCAAAACAAGCAATAAAAATGTATTCCAACATAATTCCTAATCCAAACGTGCAAAATGTCTAAAAAGGCCTGTGATATTGAATACATGTGAGTTTTACTAGATACAGTTGTTTTTCAATGGTTTGCAAATACAAAAATGAGGTTTTACTCAATATGACTGTATACTGTAACACTCAATATGACAGTTATTTAAACATAACTCCTACACCACACATGAAAAATGGCTAAAAATGCCTGAAATAATGCATCTTTGGGACTTTTACTCGAAACGTATGCTTTTTTAAATCTTGCAAATGCAAAAAGTAGTTTTTTACTCAATACGACTATAATAGTCTTAGAATCCTGAGATACTGCGAAAAAAGCAATAAAAATGTATTCAAACATAACTTCTAAACAACACATGCAAAATGGCTAATAATGCCTAGAGATATGTTTTTTTGTTAGTTGTACTAGAACAATTATCTTTTGTAAGGTTTGCAAAGATACAAATACGTTTTTTTATTCAATATAACAGTGTAACAGTCATACTAAATATGAAAGGTGTATAATCATAACTCCAAAACCAAATATGAAATATTTCTTAAAAAGCCTTTAATATTGAATTTATGTAAGTTTTACCAGAATCAGGTATTTTGTAAAGAATCACAAATACAAATATTGGATTTTACTGGCCTCATATAGGTCACACTCAAAATGACAGTTTTTGAAACATAACACCAAAAATACACATGCAAAATGTCTAATAATGCCTGAAGAAATGCATCTTCGAGAGTTTTCCAGAAAAAAAACATTTGGTAAGGTTTGCAAAAACAAAATTTGATTTGTTACTCAATGTGACAGTAATGTACTTAGAATCCTGAGATAATGCGAAAAAAGCAATAAAAATGTATTCCAACATAATTCCTAATCAAAACGTGCAAAATGTCTAAAAATGCCTGTGATATTGAATACAAGTGAGTTTTACTAGATACGGTTGTTTTTCAATGGTTTGCAAATACAAAAATGAGGTTTTACTCAATATGACTGTATACTGTAACACTCAATATGACAGTTATTTAAACATAACTCCTACACCACACATGAAAAAATGGCTAATAATGCCTGAAATAATGCATCTTTGGGAGTTTTACTAGAAACATATGCTTTTTTAAATCTTGCAAATGCAAAAAGTAGTTTTTTACTCAATATGACTATAATAGTCTTAGAATCCTGAGATAATGCGAAAAAAAGCAATAAAAATGTATTCAAACATAACTTCTAAACAACACATGCAAAATGGCTAATAATGCCTAGAGATATGTTTTTTTGTTAGTTGTACTAGAAAAATTATCTTTTGTAAGGTTTGCAAAGACAAAAGTTAGTTTTTTTATTCAATATAACACTGTAACTGTCATACTAAATATGAAAGGTTTATAATCATCACTCCAAAACCAAATATGAAATTTGTCTTAAAAAGCCTTTAATATTGAATTTATGTAAGTTTTACCAGAATCAGGTATTTTGGAAAGAATCACAAATACAAATATTGGATTTTACTGGCCTCATATAGGTCACAGTCAAAATGACAGTTTTTGAAACATAACACCAAAAATACACATGCAAAATGTCTAATAATGCCTGAAGAAATGCATCTTCGAGAGTTTTCCAGAAAAAAAACATTTGGTAAGGTTTGCAAAAACAAAATTTGATTTGTTACTCAATTTGACAGTCATGTACTTAGAATCCTGAGATAATGCGAAACAAGCAATAAAAATGTATTCCAACATAATTCCTAATCCAAACGTGCAAAATGTCTAAAAGGCCTGTGATATTGAATACATGTGTGTTTTACTAGATACAGTTGTTTTTCAATGGTTTGCAAATACAAAAATTAGGTTTTACTCAAAAATTAGGTTTTACTCATTCTGTTCATAACTTTTATGGACAGAATTTCTAGGCGCAGCCAAGGCGTTGAGGGGTTCCGGTTTGGTGGCCACGGGATTAGGTCTCTGCTTTTTGCAGATGATGTAGTCCTGATGGCTTCATCTGGCCGGGATCTTCAGCTCTCACTGGATCGGTTCGCAGCCGAGTGTGAAGCGACCGGAATGAGAATCAGCACCTCCAAGTCCGAGTCCATGGTTCTCGCCCGGAAAAGGGTGGAGTGCCATCTCCGGGTTGGGGAGGAGACCCTGCCCCAAGTGGAGGAGTTCAAGTACCTAGGAGTCTTGTTCACGAGTGGGGGAAGAGTGGATCGTGAGATCGACAGGCGGATCGGTGCGGCGTCTTCAGTAATGCGGACGTTGTATCGATCCGTTGTGTTGAAGAAGGAGCTGAGCCGGAAGGCAAAGCTCTCAATTTACCGGTCGATCTACGTTCCCATCCTCACCTATGGTCATGAGCTTTGGGTCATGACCGAAAGGATAAGATCACGGGTACAAGCGGCCGAAATGAGTTTCCTCCGCCGGGTGGCGGGGCTCTCCCTTAGAGATAGGGTGAGAAGCTCTGCCATCCGGGAGGAGCTCAACGTAAAGCCGCTGCTCCTCCACATCGAGAGGAGCCAGATGAGGTGGTTCGGGCATCTGGTCAGGATGCCACCCGAACGCCTCCCTAGGGATGTGTTTAGGGCACGTCCAGCTGGTAGGAGGCCACGGGGAAGACCCAGGACACGTTGGAAAGACTATGTCTCCCGGCTGGCCTGGGAACGCCTCGGGATCCCCCGGGAAGAGCTAGACGAAGTGGCTGGAGATAGGGAAGTCTGGGCTTCCCTGCTTAGGCTGCTGCCCCCGCGACCCGACCTCGGATAAGCGGAAGATTATGGATGAATGGATGGATGGATGGAGGTTTTACTCAATATGACTGTATACTGTAACACTCAATATGACAGTTATTTAAACATAACTCCTACACCACACATGAAAAATGGCTAATAAAGCCTGAAATAATGCATCTTTGGGACTTTTACTCGAAACGTATGCTTTTTTAAATCTTGCAAATGCAAAAAGTAGTTTTTTACTCAATACGACTATAATAGTCTTACAATCCTGAGATAATGCGAAAAAAGCAATAAAAATGTATTCAAACATAACTTCTAAACAACACATGCAAAATGGCTAATAATGCCTAGAGATATGTTTTTTTGTTAGTTGTACTAGAGAAATTATCTTTTGTAAGGTTTGCAAAGATAAAAATACGTTTTTTTATTCAATATAACAGTGTAACTGTCATACTAAATATGAAAGGTGTATAATCATAACTCCAAAACCAAATATGAAATTTGTCTTAAAAAGCCTTTAATATTGAATTCATGTAAGTTTTACCAGAATCAGGTATTTTGGAAAGAATCACAAATACAAATATTAGATTTTACTGGCCTCATATTGGTCACACTCAAAATGACAGTTTTTGAAACATAACTCCAAAAATACACATGCAAAATGTCTAATAATGCCTGAAGAAATGCATCTTCGAGAGTTTTCCAGAAAAAAACATTTGGTAAGGTTTGCAAAAACAAAATTTGATTTGTTACTCAATTTGACAGTCATGTACTTAGAATCCTGAGATAATGCGAAAAAAGCAATAAAAATGTATTCCAACATAATTCCTAATCCAAACGTGCAAAATGTCTAAAAATGCCTGTGATATTGAATACACGTGAGTTTTACTAGATACGGTTGTTTTTCAATGGTTTGCAAATACAAAAATGAGGTTTTACTCAATATGAATGTATACTGTAACACTCAATATGACAGTTATTTAAACATAACTCCTACACCACACATGAAAAATGGCTAATAATGCCTGAAATAATGCATCTTTGGGAGTTTTTCTCGAAACATATGCTTTTTTAAATCTTGCAAATGCAAAAAGTACAATATTTGTATTTGGGATTCTTTCCAAAATACCTGATTCTGGTAAAACTTACATAAATTCAATATTAAAGGCTTTTTAAGACAAATTTCATATTTGGTTTTGGAGTTATGATTATAAACCTTTCATATTTAGTATGACAGTTACACTGTTATATTGAATAAAAAAACTAACTTGTGTCTTTGCAAACCTTACAAAAATTCATTTTTCTAGTACAACTAACAAAAAAACATATCTCTGGGCATTATTAGCCATTTTGCATGTGTTGTTTAGAAGTTATGTTTGAATACATTTGTATTGCTTTTTTCGCATTATCTCAGGATTGTAAGACTATTATAGTCGTATAGAGTAAAAAACTACTTTTTGCATTTGCAAGATTTAAAAAAGCATATGTTTGGAGTAAAAGTCCCAAAGATGCATTATTTCAGGCATTATCAGCCATTTTTTCATGTGTGGTGTAGGAGTTATGTTTAAATAACTCTCATATTGAGTGTTACAGTATACAGTCATATTGAGTAAAACCTAATTTTTGTACTTGCAAACCATTGAAAAACAACTGTATCTAGTAAAACTCACATGTATTCAATATCACAGGCATTTTTAGACATTTTGCACGTTTGGATTAGTAATTATGTTGGAATACATTTTTATTGTTTTTTTCGCATTATCTCAGGAAAAAAGATAATGCAAGTATGTGATTATTGTCACATTGAGTAACAAATCAAATTTTGTTTTTGCAAACCTTACCAAATGTTATTTTTCTGGAAAACTCTCGAAGACATTTGGCACGTTTGGATTAGGAATTATGTTGGAATACATTTTTATTGCTTTTTTCGCATTATCTCAGGATTCTAAGTACATCACTGTCAAATTGAGTAACAAATCATTTTTTTTTTGCAAACCTTACCAAATGTTTTTTTCTGGAAAACTCTCGAAGATGCATTTCTTCAGGCATTATTAGACTATTTGCATGTGTATTTTTGGAGTTATGTTTCAAAAACTGTCATTTTGAGTGTGACCAATATGAGGCCAGTAAAATCTAATATTTGTATTTGTGATTCTTTCCAGAATACCTGATTCTGGTAACTCTTACATAAATTCAATATTAAAGGCTTTTTAAGACAAATTTCATATTTAGTTTTGGAGTTATTATTATAAACCTTTCATATTTAGTATGACAGTTACACTGTCTTATTGAATAAAAAAACGAATTTGTGTCTTTGCAAAGCTTACAAAAGATAATTTTTCTAATAAAACTAACAAAAAAACATATCTCTGGACATTATTAGCCATTTTGCATGTGTTGTTTAGAAGTTATGTTTGAATACATTTGGATTGCTCTTTTCGCATTATCTCAGGATTCTAAGACTATTATAGTCATATTGAGTAAAAAACTACTTTTTGCATTTGCAAGATTTAAAAAAGCATATGTTTCGAGTAAAACTCCCAAAGATGCATTATTTCAGGCATTATTAGCCATTTTTCATGTGTGGTGTAGGAGTTATGTTTAAATAACTGTCATATTGAGTGTTACAGTATACAGTCATATTGAGTAAAACCTCATTTTTGTATTTGCAAACCATTGAAAACAACTGTATCTAGTAAAACTCACTTGTATTCAATATCACAGGCATTTTTAGACATTTTGCACGTTAGGATTAGGAATTATGTTGGAATACATTTTTATTGCTTTTTTCGCATTTTCTCAGGATTCTAAGTACATTACTGTCAAATTGAGTAACAAATCAAATTTTGTTTTTGCAAACCTTACCAAATGTATTTTTTCTGGAAAACTCTCGAAGATGCATTTCTTCAGGCATTATTAGACATTTTGCATGTGTATTTTTGGAGTTATGTTTCAAAAACTGTCATTTTGAGTGTGACCAATATGAGGCCAGTAAAATCTAATATTTGTATTTGTGATTCTTTCCAAAATACCTGATTCTGGTAAAACTTACATCAATTTAATATTAAAGGCTTTTTAAGAAAAATTTCATATTTGGTTTTGGAGTTATGATTATAAACCTTTCATATTTAGTATGACAGTTACACTGTTATATTGAATAAAAAAACTAACTTGTGTCTTTGCAAACCTTACAAAAGATCATTTATCTAGTACAACTAACAAAAAAACATATCTCTGGGCATTATTAGCCATTTTGCATGTGTTGTTTAGAAGTTATGTTTGAATACATTTGTATTGCTTTTTTCGCATGATCTCAGGATTGTAAGACTATTATAGTCGTATTGAGTAAAAAAACTACTTTTTGCATTTGCAAGATTTAAAAAAGCATATGTTTCTAGTAAAACTCCCAAAGATGCATTATTTCAGGCATTATTAGCCATTTTTTCATGTGTGGTGTAGGAGTTATGTTTAAATAACTGTCATATTGAGTGTTACAGTATACAGTCATATTGAGTAAAACCTCATTTTTGTATTTGCAAACCATTGAAAAACTACTGTATCTAGTAAAACTCACATGTATTCAATATCACAGGCATTTTTAGACATTTTGCGCGTTTGGATTAGGAATTATGTTGGAATACATTTTTATTGTTTTTTTCGCATTATCTCAGGAAAAAAGATAATGCAAGTATGTGATTATTGTCACATTGAGTAACAAATCAAATTTTGTTTTTGCAAACCTTACCAAATGTTATTTTTCTGGAAACTCTCGAAGACATTTGGCACGTTTGGATTAGGAATTATGTTGGAATACATACAAAAGATGCATTATTTCAGGCTTTATTAGCCATTTTTCATGTGTGGTGTAGGAGTTATGTTTAAATAACTGTCATATTGAGTGTTACAGTATACAGTCATATTGAGTAAAACCTCCATCCATCCATCCATTCATCCATAATCTTCCGCTTATCCGAGGTCGGGTCGCGGGGGCAGCAGCCTAAGCAGGGAAGCCCAGACTTCCCTATCTCCAGCCACTTCGTCTAGCTCTTCCCGGGGGATCCCGAGGCGTTCCCAGGCCAGCCGGGAGACATAGTCTTTCCAACGTGTCCTGGGTCTTCCCCGTGGCCTCCTACCAGCTGGACGTGCCCTAAACACATCCCTAGGGAGGCGTTCGGGTGGCATCCTGACCAGATGCCCGAACCACCTCATCTGGCTCCTCTCGATGTGGAGGAGCAGCGGCTTTACGTTGAGCTCCTCCCGGATGGCAGAGCTTCTCACCCTATCTCTAAGGGAGAGCCCCGCCACCCGGCGGAGGAAACTCATTTCGGCCGCTTGTACCCGTGATCTTATCCTTTCGGTCATGACCCAAAGCTCATGACCATAGGTGAGGATGGGAACGTAGATCGACCGGTAAATTGAGAGCTTTGCCTTCCGGCTCAGCTCCTTCTTCAACACAACGGATCGATACAACGTCCGCATTACTGAAGACGCCGCAAGGATCCGCCTAACGATCTCACGATCCACTCTTCCCCCACTCGTGAACAAGACTCCTAGGTACTTGAACTCCTCCACTTGGGGCAGGGTCTCCTCCCCAACCCGGAGATGGCACTCCACCCTTTTCCGGGCGAGAACCATGGACTCGGACTTGGAGGTGCTGATTCTCATTCCGGTCGCTTCACACTCGGCTGCGAACCGATCCAGTGAGAGCTGAAGATCCCGGCCAGATGAAGCCATCAGGACTACATCATCTGCAAAAAGCAGAGATCTAATCCCGTGGCCACCAAACCGGAACCCCTCAACGCCTTGGCTGCGCCTAGAAATTCTGTCCATAAAAGTTATGAACAGAATGAGTAAAACCTAATTTTTGAGTAAAACCTAATTTTTGTATTTGCAAACCATTGAAAAACAACTGTATCTAGTAAAACTCACATGTATTCAATATCACAGGCATTTTTAGACATTTTGCGCGTTTGGATTAGGAATTATGTTGGAATACATTTTTATTGCTTTTTTCGCATTATCTCAGGATTCTAAGTACATTACTGTCACATTGAGTAACAAATCAAATTTTGTTTTGCAAACCTTACCAAATGTTTTTTTTCTGGAAAACTCTCGAAGATGCATTTCTTCAGGCATTATTAGACATTTTGCATGTGTATTTTTGGAGTTATGTTTCAAAAACTGTCATTTTGAGTGTGACCAATATGTGGCCAGTAAAATCTAATATTTGTATTTGTGATTCTTTCCAAAATACCTGATTCTGGTAAAACTTACATAAATTCAATATTGAAGGCTTTTTAAGACAAATTTCATATTTTGTTTTGGAGTTATGATTATAAACCTTTCATATTTAGTTTGACAGTTACACTGTTATATTGAATAAAAAAACTAACTTCTGTCTTTGCAAACCTTACAAAAATTCATTTTTCTAGTACAACTAACAAAAAAACATATCTCTGGGCATTATTATCCATTTTGCATGTGTTGTTTAGAAGTTATGTTTGAATACATTTGTATTGCTTTTTTCGCATTATCTCAGGATTGTAAGACTATTATAGTCGTATGGAGTAAAAAACTACTTTTTGCATTTGCAAGATTTAAAAAAGCATATGTTTCGAGTAAAACCCCCAAAGATGCATTATTTCAGGCATTATTAGCCATTTTTCATGTGTGGTGTAGGAGTTATGTTTAAATAACTGTCATATTGAGTGTTACAGTATACAGTCATATTGAGTAAAACCTCATTTTTGTATTTGCAAACCATTGAAAAACAACTGTATCTAGTAAAACTCACATGTATTCAATATCACAGGCATTTTTAGACATTTTGCACATTTGGATTAGTAATTATGTTGGAATACATTTTTATTGCTTTTTTCGCATTATCTCAGGATTCTAAGTACATTACTGTCACATTGAGTAACAAATCAAATTTTGTTTTTGCAAACCTTACCAAATGTTTTTTTTCTGGAAAACTCTCGAAGATGCATTCCTTCAGGCATTATTAGACATTTTGCATGTGTATTTTTGGAGTTATGTTTCAAAAACTGTCATTTTGAGTGTGACCAATATGAGGCCAGTAAAATCTAATATTTGTATTTGTGATTCTTTCCAAAATACCTGATTCTGGTCAAACTTACATAAATTCAATATTAAAGGATTTTAAGACAAATTTCATATTTGGTTTTGGAGTTATGATTATAAACCTTTCATATTTAGTATGACAGTTACACTGTTATATTGAATAAAAAAATTAACTTGTGTCTTTGCAAACCTTACAAAAATTAATTTTTCTAGTACAACTAACAAAAAAACATATCTCTGGGCATTATTAGCCATTTTGCATGTGTTGTTTAGAAGTTATGTTTGAATACATTTTTATTGCTTTTTTCGCATTATCTCAGGATTGTAAGACTATTATAGTCGTATTGAGTAAAAAACTACTTTTTGCACTTGCAAGATTTAAAAAAAGCATATGTTTCGAGTAAAACTCCCAAAGATGCATTATTTCAGGCATTATTAGCCATTTTTCATGTGTGGTGTAGGAGTTATGTTTAAATAACTGTCATATTGAGTGTTACAGTATACAGTCATATTGAGTAAAACCTCATTGTAGTATTTGCAAACGATTGAAAAACAACTGTATCTAGTAAAACTCACATGTATTCAATATCACAGGCATTTTTAGACATTTTGCACGTTTTGATTAGGATTTATGTTGGAATACATTTTTATAGCTTTTTTCGCATTATCTCAGGATTCTAAGTACATTACTGTCAAATTGAGTAACAAATCAAATTTTGTTTTTGCAAACCTTACCAAATGTTTTTTTTTCAGGAAAACTCTCGAAGATGCATTTCTTCAGGCATTGTTAGACATTTTGCATGTGTATTTTTGGAGTTATGTTTCAAAAACTGTCATTTTGAGTGTGACCAATATGAGGCCAGTAAAATCCAATATTTGTATTTGTGATTCTTTCAAAAATACCTGATTCTGGTAAAACTTACATAAATTCAATATTAAAGGCTTTTTAAGACAAATTTCATATTTGGTTTTGGAGTTATGATTATACACCTTTCATATTTAGTATGACAGTTACACTGTTATATTGAATAAAAAAACGTATTTGTATCTTTGCAAACCTTACAAAAGATAATTTTTCTAGTACAACTAACAAAAAAACATATCTCTAGGCATTATTAGCCATTTTGCATGTGTTGTTTAGAAGTTATGTTTGAATACATTTTTATTGCTTTTTTCGCATTATCTCAGGATTGTAAGACTGTTATAGTCATATTGAGTAAAAAACTACTTTTTGCATTTGCAAGATTTAAAAAAGCATATATTTCGAGTAAAACTCGCAAAGATGCATTATTTCAGGCATTATTAGCCATTTTTCATGTGTGGTGTAGGAGTTATGTTTAAATAACTGTCATATTGAGTGTTACAGTATACAGTCATATTGAGTAAAACCTAATTTTTGTATTTTCAAACCATTGAAAAACAACTATATCTAGTAAAACTCACATGTATTCAATATCACAGGCCTTTTTAGACAATTTGCACGTTTGGATTAGGAATTATGTTGGAATACATTTTTATTGCTTTTTTCGCATTATCTCAGGATTCTAAGTGCATTACTGTCACATTGAGTAACAAATCAAATTTTGTTTTTGCAAACCTTACCAAATGTTTTTTTTCTGGAAAACTCTCGAAGATGCATTTCTTCAGGCATTATTAGACATTTTGCATGTGTATTTTTGGAGTTAGGTTTCAAAAACTGTCATTTTGAGTGTGACCAATATGAGGCCAGTACAATTTAATATTTGTATTTGTGATTCTTTCCAAAATACATGATTCTGGTAAAACTTACATAAATTCAATATTAAAGGATTTTTAAGACAAATTTCATATTTGGTTTTGGAGCTATGATTATAAACCTTTCATATTTAGTATGACAGTTACACTGTTATATTGAATAAAAACACTTATTTGTATCTTTGCAAACCTTACAAAAGATAATTTTTCTAGTAAAACTAACAAAAAAACATATCTCTAGGCATTATTAGCCATTTTGCATGTGTTGTTTAGAAGTTATGTTTGAATACATTTTTATTGCTTTTTTCGCATTATCTCAGGATTCTAAGACTATTATAGTCATATTGAGTAAAAAACTACTTTTTGCATTTGCAAGATTTAAAAAAGCATATATTTCGAGTAAAACTCGCAAAGATGCATTATTTCAGGCATTATTAGCCATTTTTCATGTGTGGTGTAGGAGTTATGTTTAAATAACTGTCATATTGAGTGTTACAGTATACAGTCATATTGAGTAAAACCTCATTTTTGTATTTGCAAACCATTGAAAAACAACTGTATCTAATTAAACTCACATGTATTCAATATCAAAGGCATTTTTAGACATTTTGCACGTTTGGATTAGGAATTATGTTGGAATACATTTTTATTGCTTTTTTCGCATTATCTCAGGATTCTAAGTACATTACTGTCACATTGAGTAACAAATCAAATTTTGTTTTTGCAAACATTACCAAATGTTTTTTTTTCTGGAAAACTCTCGAAGATGCATTTCTTCAGGCATTATTGGACATTTTGCATGTGTATTTTTGGAGTTATGTTTCAAAAACTGTCATTTTGAGTGTGACCAATATGAGGCCAGTAAAATCTAATATTTGTATTTGTGATTCTTTCCAAAATACCTGATTCTGCTAAAACTTACATAAATTCAATATGAAAGGCTTTTTAAGACAAATTTCATATTTGGTTTTGGAGTTATGATTATAAACCTTTCATATTTAGTATGACAGTTACAGTGTTATATTGAATAAAAAAACTAACTTGTGTCTTTGCAAACCTTACAAAAGATCATTTTTGTACTACAACTAACAAAAAAACATATCTCTAGGCATTATTAGCCATTTTGCATGTGTTGTTTAGAAGTTATGTTTGAATACATTTTTATTGCTTTTTTCGCATTATCTCAGGATTGTAAGACTATTAGAGTCGTATTGAGTAAAAAAACTACTTTTTGCATTTGCAAGATTTAAAAAAGCATATGTTTCGATTAAAACTCCCAGAGATTCATTATTTCAGGCATCATTAGCCATTTTTCATGTGTGGTGTAGGAGTTATGTTTAAATAACTGTCATATTGAGTCTTACAGTATACAGTCATATTGAGTAAAACCTCATTTTTGTATTTGCAAACCATTGAAAAACAACTGTATCTAGTAAAACTCACATGTATTCAATATCACAGGCATTTTTAGACATTTTGCACGTTTGGATTAGGAATTATGTTGGAATACATTTTATTGCGTTTTTCGCATTATCTCAGGATTCTAAGTACATTACTGTCACGTTGAGTAACAAATCAAATTTTGTTTTTGCAAACCTTACCAAATGTTTTTTTTTCTGGAAAACTCTCGAAGATGCATTTCTTCAGGCATTATTAGACATTTTGCATGTGTATTTTTGGAGTTATGTTTCAAAAACTGTCATTTTGAGTGTGACCAATATGAGGCTAGTAAAATCTAATATTTGTATTTGTGATTCTTTCCAAAATACCTGATTCTGGTGAAACTTACATAAATTCAATATAAAAGCTTTTTTAAGACAAATTTCACATTTGGTTATGGAGTGATGATTATAAACTTTTCATATTTAGTATGACAGTTACACTGTTATATTGAATAAAAAAAACTAACTTGTGTCTTTGCAAACCTTACAAAAGATCAGTTTTCGAGTACAACTAACCAAAATACATATCTCTAGGCATTATTAGCCATTTTGCATGTGTTGTTTAGAAGTTATGTTTGAATACATTTGTATTGCTTTTTTCGCATTATCTCAGGATTGTAAGACTATTATAGTCGTATTGAGTAAAAAAACTACTTTTTGCATTTGCAAGATTTAAAAAAGCATATGTTTCGATTAAAACTCCCAAAGATGCATTATTTCAGGCATTATTAGCCATTTTTCATGTGTGGTGTAGGAGTTAAGTTTAAATAACTGTCATATTGAGTCTTACAGTATACAGTCATATTGAGTAAAACCTCATTTTTGTATTTGCAAACCATTGAAAAACAACTGTATCTAGTAAAACTCACGTGTATTCAATATCACAGGCATTTTTAGACATGTTGCACGTTTGTATTAGGAATTATGTTGGAATACATTTTATTGCTTTTTTCGCATTATCTCAGGATTCTAAGTACATTACTGTCAAATTGAGTAATAAATCAAATTTTGTTTTTGCAAACCTTACCGAATGTTTTTTTTCTGGAAAACTCTCGAAGATGCATTTCTTCAGGCATTATTAGACATTTTGCATGTGTATTTTTGGAGTTATGTTTCAAAAACTGTCATTTTGAGTGTGACCAATACGAGGCCAGTAAAATCTAATATTTGTATTCGTGAACCTTTCCAATATACCTGATTTTGCTAAAACTTACATAAATTCAATATTAAAGGCTTTTTAAGACAAATTTCATATTTGGTTTTGGAGTTATGATTATAAACCTTTCATAATCGATCTTAGCGCTGCTTTCGATACTGTCGATCATAATATTTTATTAGAACGTATCAAAACACGAATTGGTATGTCAGACTTAGCCCTGTCTTGGTTTAACTCTTATCTTACTGATAGGATGCAGTGCGTCTCCCATAACAATGTGACCTCGGACTACGTTAAGGTAACGTGTGGAGTTCCCCAGGGTTCGGTCCTTGACCCTGCACTCTTCAGCATCTACATGCTGCCGCTAGGTGACATCATACGCAAATACGGTGTTAGCTTTCACTGTTATGCTGATGACACCCAACTCTACATGGCCCTAAAGCTGACCAACACGCCGGATTGTAGTCAGCTGGAGGCGTGTCTTAATGAAATTAAACAATGGATGTCCGCTAACTTTTTGCAACTCAACGCCAAAAAAACGGAAATGCTGATTATCGGTCCTGCTAGACACCGAATTCTATTTAATAATACAACTCTAACATTTGACAACCAAACAATTAAACAAGGCGACACGGTAAAAAATCTGGGTATTATCTTCGACCCAACCCTCTCCCTTGAGGCACACATTAAAAGCGTTACTAAAACGGCCTTCTTTCATCTCCACAATATCGCTAAAATTCGCTCCATTCTGTCCACTAAAGACGCCGAGATCATTATCCATGCGTTTGTTACGTCTCGCCTCGATTACTGTAACGTATTATTTTCGGGTCTCCCCATGTCTAGCATTAAAAGATTACAGTTGGTACAAAATGCGGCTGCTAGACTTTTGACAAGAACAAGAAAGTTTGATCACATTACGCCTGTACTGGCTCACCTGCACTGGCTTCCTGTGCACTTAAGATGTGACTTTAAAGTTTTACTACTTACGTATAAAATACTACACGGTCTAGCTCCATCCTATCTTGCCGATTGTATTGTACCATATGTCCCGGCAAGAAATCTGCGTTCAAAGGACTCCGGCTTATTAGTGATCCCCAAAGCCCAAAAAAAGTCTGCGGGCTGTAGAGCTTTTTCATTTCGGGCTCCAGTACTCTGGAATGCCCTCCCGGTAACAGTTCGAGATGCTACCTCAGTAGAAGCATTTAAGTCTCACCTTAAAACTCATTTGTATGCTCTAGCCTTTAAATAGACTCCCCTTTTTAGACCAGTTGATCTGCCGTTTCTTTTCTTTTTCTTCTATGTCCCACTCTCCTTTGTGGAGGGAGTCCGGTCCGATCCGGTGGCCATGTACTGCTCGCCTGTGTATCGGCTGGGGACATCTCTAAGCTGCTGATCAGCCTCCTCTTGGGATGGTTTCCTGCTGGCTCCGCTGTGAACGGGACTCTCGCTGCTGTGTTGGATCCGCTCTGGACTGGACTCTCGCGACTGTGTTGGATCCATTATGGATGGATCTTTCACAGTATCATGTTCTCATAGTCATCATTGTCACCGACGTCCCACTGGGTCATTGTCACCGATGTCCCACTGGGTGTGAATTTTCCTTGCCCTTATGTGGGCCTACCGAGGATGTCGTAGTGGTTTGTGCAGCCCTTTGAGACACTAGTGATTTAGGGCTATATAAGTAAACATTGATTGATTGATTGATAAATAGTATGACAGTTACACTGTCATATGGAATAAAAAAAACTAAATTGTGTCTTTGTACACCTTACAAAAGATCATTTTTTCTAGTACAACTAACAAAAAAACATATCTCTGGGCATTATTAGCCATTTTGCATGTGTTGTTTAGAAGTTATGTTTGAATACATTTTTATTGCTTTTTTCGCATTATCTCAGGATTGTAAGACTATTATAGACGTATTGAGTAAAAAACTACTTTTTGCATTTGCAAGATTTAAAAAGCATATGTTTCGAGTAAAACTCCCAAAGATGGATTATTGCAGGCATTATTAGCCATTTTTCATGTGTGGTGTAGGAGTTATGTTTAAATAACTGTCATATTGAGTGTTACAGTATACAGTCATATTGAGTAAAACCTCATTTTTGTATTTGCAAATCATTGAAAAACAACTGTATCTAGTAAAACTCACATGTATTCAATATCACAGGCATTTTTAGACATTTTGCACGTTTGGATTAGGAATTATGTTGGAATACATTTTTATTGCTTTTTTCGCATTATCTCAGGATTCTAAGTACATTGCCGTCAAATTGAATAAGAAATCAAATTTTGTTTTTGCAAACCTTACCAAATTTTTTTTTTTTCTGGAAAACTCTCGAAGATGCATTTCTTCAGGCACTATTAGACATTTTGCATGTGTATTTTTGGAGTTATGTTTCAAAAACTGTCATTTTGAGTGTGACCAATATGAGGCTGGTAAAATCTAATATTTGTATTTGTGATTCTTTCCAAAATACCTGATTCTGGTAAAACTTACATAAATTCAATATTAAAGGCTTTTTAAGACAAATTTTACATTTGGTTATGGAGTGATGATTATAAACTTTTCATATTTAGTATGACAGTTACACTGTTATATTGAATAAAAAAAACTAACTTGTGTCTTTGCAAACCTTACAAAAGATCAGTTTTCGAGTACAACTAACCAAAATACATATCTGTAGGCATTATTAGCCATTTTGCATGTGTTGTTTAGAAGTTATGTTTGAATAAATTTTTATTGCTTTTTTCGCATTATCTCAGGATTGTAAGACTATTATAGTCATATTGAGTAAAAAACTACTTTTTTCACTTGCAAGATTTAAAAAAGCATATGTTTCGAGTAAAACTCCCAAAGATGCATTATTTCAGGCATTATTAGTTATTTTTCATGTGTGGTGTAGGAATTATGTTTAAATAACTGTCATATTGAGTGTTACAGCATACAGTCATATTGAGTAAAACCTCATTTTTGTATTTGCAAACCATAGAAAAACATCTGTATCTAGTAGAACTCACATGTATTCAATATCACAGACATTTTTAGACATTTTGCACGTTTGGATTATGTTGGAATACATTTTTATTGCTTTTTTCGCATTATCTCAGGATTCTAAGTACATTACTGTCAAATTGAGTAACAAATCAAATTTTGTTTTTGCAAACCTCACCAAATGTTTTTTTTCTGGAAAACTCTCGAAGATGCTTTTCTTCAGGCATTATTAGACATTTTGCATGTGTATTTTTGGAGTTATGTTTCAAAAACTGTAATTTTGAGTGTGACCAATATGAGGCCAGTAAAATCTAATATTTGTATTTGTGATTCTTTCCAAAATACCTGATTCTGGTAAAACTTACATAAATTCAATATTAAAGGCTTTTTAAGACAAATTTCATATTTGGTTTTGGAGTTATGATTATAAACCTTTCATATTTAGTATGACAGTTACACTGTTATGTTGAATAAAAAAACGTATTTGTATCTTTGCAAACCTTACAAAAGATCATTTTTCTAGTACAACTAACAAAAAAACATATCTCTAGGAATTATTAGCCATTTTGCATGTGTTGTTTTGAAGTTATGTTTGAATACATTTTTATTGCTTTTTTCGCATTATCTCAGGATTCTAAGACTATTATAGTCATATTGAGTAAAAAACTAATTTTTGCATTTGCAAGATTTAAAAAAGCATATGTTTCGAGTAAAACTCCCAAAGATGCATTATTTCAGGCATTATTAGCCATTTGTCATGTGTGGTGTAGGAGTTATGTTTAAATAACTGTCATATTGAGTGTTACAGTATACAGTCATATTGAGAAAAACATCATTTTTGTATTTGCAAACCATTGAAAAACAACTGTATCTAGTAAAACTCACATGTATTCAATATCACAGGCATTTTTAGACATTTTGCAAGTTTGAATTAGGAATTATGTTGGAATACATTTTTATTGCTTTTTTCGCATTTTCTCAGGATTCTAAGTACATTACTGTCAAATTGAGTAACAAATCAAATTTTGTTTTTGCAAACCTTACCAAATGTTTTTTTTCAGAAAAAATCTCGAAGATGCTTTTCTTCGGGCATTATTAGACATTTTGCATGTGTATTTTTGGAGTTATGTTTCAAAAACTGTCATTTTGAGTGTGACCAATATGAGGCCAGTAAAATCTAATATTTGTATTCGTGAACCTTTCCAAAATACCTGATTCTGCTAAAATTTACATAAATTCAATATTAAAGGCTTTTTAAGACAAATTTCATATTTGGTTTTGGACTTATGATTATAATCCTTTCATATTTAGTATGACAGTTACACTGTTATGTTGAAAAAAAAAACTAATTTGTGTCTTTGCAAACCTTACAAAAGATCATTTTTCTAGTACAACTAACCAAAAAACATATCTCTGGGCATTATTAGCCATTTTGCATGTGTTGTTTAGAAGTTATGTTTGAATACATTTTTATTGCTTTTTTCGCATTATCTCAGGATTGTAAGACTATTATAGTCGTATTGAGTAAAAAAACTAATTTTTGCATTTGCAAGATTTAAAAAAGCATATATTTCGATTAAAACTCCCAGAGATTCATTATTTCAGGCATCATTAGCCATTTTTCATGTCTGGTGTAGGAGTTATGTTTAAATAACTGTCATATTGAGTCTTACAGTATACAGTCATATTGAGTAAAACCTCATTTTTGTATTTGCAAACCATTGAAAAACAACTGTATCTAGTAAAACTCACATGTATTCAATATCACAGGCATTTTTAGACATTTTGCACGTTTGGATTATGTTGGAATACATTTTTATTGCTTTTTTCGCATTATCTCAGGATTCTAAGTACATTACCGTCAAATTGAGTAACAAATCAAATTTTGTTTTTGCAATCTTTACCAAATGTTTTTTTTTTTTTCAGGAAAACTCTCAAAGATGCATTTCTTCAGGCATTATTAGACATTTTGCATGTGTATCTTTGGAGTTATGTTTCAAAAACTGTAATTTTGAGTGTGACTAATATGAGGCCAGTAAAATCTAATATTTGTATTTGTGATTCTTTCCAAAATACCTGATTCTGGTAAAACTTACATAAATTCAATATTAAAGGCTTTTTAAGACAAATTTCATATTTGGTTTTGGAGTTATGATTATAAACCTTTCATATTTAGTATGAGAGTTACACTGTTATATCGAATAAAAAAACTAACTTGTGTCTTTGCAAACCTTACAAAAATTCATTTTTCTAGTACAACTAACAAAAAAACATATCTCTGGGCATTATTAGCCATTTTGCATGTGTTGTTTAGAAGTTATGTTTGAATACATTGTTATTGCTTTTTTTGCATTATCTCAGGATTGTAAGACTATTATAGTCGTATTGAGTAAAAAAACTACTTTTTGCATTTGCAAGATTTAAAAAAGCATATGTTTCGAGTAAAACTCCCAAAGATGCATTATTTCAGACATTATTAGCCATTTTTCATGTGTGGTATAGGAGTTATGTTTAAATAACTGTCATATTGAGTGTTACAGTATACAGTCATATTGAGTAAAACCTCATATTTGTATTTGCAAACCATTGAAAAACAACTGTATCTAGTAAAACTCACATGTATTCAATATCACAGGTATTTTTAGACATTTTGCACGTTTGGATTAGGAATTGTGTTGCAATACATTTTTATTGCTTTTTTCGCATTATCTCAGGAGTCTAAGTACATTACTGTCAAATTGAGTAACAAATCAAATTTTGTTTTTGCAAACCTTACCAAATATTTTTTTTTTCAGGAAAACTCTCGAAGATGCATTTCTTCAGGCATTTTTAGATATTTTGCATTTGTATTTTTGGAGTTATGTTTCAAAAACTGTCATTTTGAGTGTGACCAATTAGAGGCCAGTAAAATCTAATATTTGTATTTGTGAACCTTTCCAAAATAGCTGATTTTGCTAAAACTTACATAAATTCAATATTAAAGGCTTTTTAAGACAAATTTCATATTTGGTTTTGGAGTTATGATTATAAACCTTTCATAATTAGTATGACAGTTACACTGTCATATGGAATAAAAAAACTAAATTGTGTCTTTGCACACCTTACAAAAGATAATTTTTCTAGTACAACCAACAAAAAAACATATCTCTGGGCATTATTAGCCATTTTGCATGCGTTATTTAGAAGTTATGTTTGAATACATTTTTATTGCTTTTTTCGCATTATCTCAGGATTTTAAGACTATTATAGTCGTATTGAATAAAAAACTACTTTTTGCATTTGCAAGACTTAAAAAGCATATGTTTCGAGTAAAACTCCCAAAGATGGATTATTGCAGGCATTATTAGCCATTTTTCATGTGTGGTGTAGGAGTTATGTTTAAATAACTGTCATATTGAGTGTTACAGTATACAGTCATATTGAGTAAAACCTCATTTTTGTATTTGCAAACCATTGAAAAACAACTGTATCTAGTAAAACTCACATGTATTCAATATCACAGGCATTTTTAGACATTTTGCACGTTTGGATTAGGAATTATGTTGGAATACATTTTTATTGCTTTTTTCGCATTATCTCAGGATTCTAAGTACATCGCCGTCAAATTGAATAACAAATCAAATTTTGTTTTTGCAAGCCTTACCAAATGTTTTTTTTTTCTGGAAAACAGTTACACTGTTATATTGAATAAAAAAACTAACTTGTGTCTTTGCAAACCTTACAAAAGATCATTTTTCTAGTACAACTAACAAAAAAACATATCTCCGGGCATTATACGCCATTTTGCATGTGTTGTTTAGAAGTTATGTTTGAATACATTTTATTGCTTTTTTCGCATTATCCCAGGTTTTTAAGACTATTATAGTCGTATTGAGTAAAAAACTACTCTTTGCATTTGCAAGATTTAAAAAAGCATATGTTTCGAGTAAAAGTCCCAAAGATGCATTATTTCAGGCATTATTAGCCATTTTTCATGTGTGGTGTAGGAGTTATGTTTAAATAACTGTCATATTGAGTGTTACAGTATACAGTCATATTGAGTAAAACCTCATTTTTGTATTTGCAAACCATAGAAAAACATCTGTATCTAGTAAAACTCACATGTATTCAATATCACAGGCATTTTTAGACATTTTGCACGTTTGGATTATGTTGGAATACATTTTTATTGCTTTTTTCGCATTATCTCAGGATTCTAAGTACATTACTGTCAAATTGAGTAACAAATCAAATTTTGTTTTTGCAATCTTCACCAAATGTTTTTTTTTTTCAGGAAAACTCTCAAAGATGCATTTCTTTAGGCATTATTAGACATTTTGCATGTGTATTTTTGGAGTTATGTTTCAAAAACTGTCATTTTGAGTGTGACCAATATGAGGCCAGTAAAATCTAATATTTGTATTTGTGAACCTTTCCAAAATACCTGATTCTGCTAAAACTTACATAAATTCAATATTAAAGGCTTTTTAAGACAAATTTCATATTTGGTTTTGGAGTTATGATTATAAACCTTTCATATTTAGTATGACAGTTACACTGTTATATTGAATAAAAAACTAACTCATGTCTTTGCAAACCCTACAAAAGATAATTTTTCTAGTACAACTAACAAAAAAAACATATCTCTAGGCATTATTAGCCATTTTGCAAGTGTTGTTTAGAAGTTATGTTTGAATACATTTGTATTGCTTTTTTGCATTATCTCAGGAATGTAATACTATTATAGTCATATTGAGTAAAAAACTACTTTTTTTCACTTGCAAAATTTAAAAAAGCTTATGTTTCGAGTAAAATTCCCAAAGATGCATTATTTCAGGCATTATTAGCTATTTTTCATGTGTGGTGTAGGAGTTATGTTTAAATAACTGTCATATTGAGTATTACAGGATACAGTCATATTGAGTAAAACCTCATTTTTGTATTTGCAAAACCATGAAAAGACAACCAAATCTAGTAAAACACACATGTATTCAATATCACAGGCATTTTTAGACATTTTGCACGTTTGGATTAGGAATTATGTTGGAATACATTTTTATTGCTTTTTTCGCATTATCTCAGGATTCTAAGTACATTACTCTCAAATTTAGTTAAAAAATACTTTCTTTTTTTGCAAACCTTACCAAATATTTTTTTTTCAGGAAAACTCTCAAAGATACATTTCTTCAGGCATTATTAGACATTTTGCATTTCTACTTTTGGAGTTATATTTCAAAATTGTCATTATGAGTGTGACCAATATGAGGCCGGTAAAACCCAATTTTTGTATGTGTGAACCTTTCCAAAATACCCGATTCTGCTAAAATTAACATAAATTCAATATTACAGGCTTTTTTTTAGGAAGATTTAATGTTTGGTTTCTGAGTTATGATTTTAAACCTTTCATATTTAGTATGACAGTTATACTGTTATATTGAATAAAAAAAACTAACTTGTGTCTTTGTTAACCTTACAAAAGATAATTTTTCTAGTACAACTAACGAAAATTCATATCTCTAGTCATTATTAGCCATTTTGCATGTGTTGTTTGGAAGTTATGTTTGAATACAATTTTATTGCTTTTTTTCGCATTATCTCAGAATTCAAAGAACATTATCGTCATATTGAGTAAAAAAATACATTTTGCATTTGCAACATTTAAAAAAGCACATGTTTCGAGTAATACTCACAAACATGTATTATTTCAGGCATTATTAGTCATTTTTCATGTGTGGTCTAGGAATTATGTTTAAATAACTGTCATATTTAGTGTTACAGTATACATTCATATTGAGTAAAACCTAAATTTTGTATTTGCAAACCATAGAAAAACAAGTGTATCCAGTACAACTCACATTTATTGAATATCACAGGCATTTTTAGACATTTTGCACGTTTGGATTGGGAATTATGTTGGAATACATTTTTATTGCTTTTTTTTCGTATTATCTCACGATTCTAAGTAATTTACTGTCAAATTTAGTAAAAAAATACTTTTTGTTTATTCAAACCTTACCAAATGTTTTTTTTTCCAGGAAAACTCTCAAAGAGACATTTCTTCAGGCATTCTTAGACATTTTGCATGCATATTTTTGGAGTTATGTTTCAAAAATGTCATTTTGAGTGTGATCAATATGAGGCCAGTAACACCTAATTTTTGTATTTGTGAACTTTTCCAAAATGACTGATTCTTCTAAAACTCACATAAATTCAATATTACAGACTTTTTTTTAAAGAAATTTCTTATATGGTTTTGGAGTTAAGATAATTTTTTTTCCAAGATGGCGCTGCTGTAGTGGCTGCTGTAGGCAGGAGCTCTGTGCTGTTGTATTATCCTTTTGTTTTTCCCTCTTGTTTTCATGTCTTATTATATTTTTTTTACTTTTTGGTACGGGACCCTTTGGGACTGTGTGACAAGAAGTGCCACTTTCGTGAACTCTGGATCTGCCTCCCGGGAGCCTTTTGGCCATGGAAACCAGCTGTTGGGTCTCTGCCACACCGGACTCTGTTTGGAGGGACTGGAGGAGATGCGGATGAGGGGACAGGACTGCAGAGCTGGCACTGTGCGCTGGGACGGAGAGTCTTTGCGGTGTCTTGGCTGGGTGAGCAGGTGTCGGACACCTCAGTCACCTTGGACGTATCCTCGCTCATCCATGCGGACTGGACACTGGCCGAGAGTGGAGTCGGCTGTCTTGGTTGTTTTGTTGGGTCTGCTCCTGTCTCTGGCCATCCTCCCTCCACCCCAGCGGACGATGGCGTGGAACACCGCAGAGGCCACCACAGTGGATATGTTTCTTTTACTTTTTATTCATAGCTGTATGTAGAAGTGTCTGGTTGTATCTGCTGCTTTAATGTCTTTAATGTCCTCTGTGTTCTTTGATGTTTGATGTTTCCCTCTTACACACATGGAAGAGGGATGTTTACTATGGCTATGAGTTGTTTTTTCCCTTGGCCTCAGTCTGCACCCCCTCTCTAGGGCCCATGCTAAGACCGATTTTTATTTTATTTTATTTTAATCTTCTATTTTTTTCTCTATTCCCCCCTCCCTTGTTTACCTGTATTTCATCTTTTTTGTAAGGGGCGCTGGAAGCCGGCAGACCCGTCAGCGATCCTGTTCTGTCTCCCTGTAATGTTTGTCTGATCTTGAATGGGATTGTGCTGAAAATTTTAATTTTCCTGAAGGAACTCTCCTGACGGAATAAATAAAGTACTATCTAATCTAATCTAATCTAATCTATAAACCTTTCATATTTAGTATGACGGTTACACTGTTATATTGAATAAAAAAACTAACTTGTGTCTTTGTGAACCTCACAAAAGATCATTTTTCTAGTACAACTAACGAAAATACATGTCTCTAGGCATTATTAGCCATTTTACAAGTGTTTTATAGAAGTTATGTTTGAAAACATTTTTATTGCTTTTTTGCATTATCTTAGGATTCTAAGAACATTAAAGTCATATTGAGTAGAACAACAATTTTTTGCATTGCAAAGATTTAAAAAAGCAATCGTTTCGAGTAAAACTCCCAAAAATGCATTCTTTCAGGCATTATTAGCCATTTTTCATGTGTGGTGTAGGAGTTATGTTTAAATAACTTTCATTTTGTGTGTTACAGTATACAGTCAGATTGAGTAAAACCTAAATTGTGTATTTGCAAACCATATAAAAAGAACTCTATTTAGTAAGACTCACATGTTTTCAATATCACAGGCATTTTTAGACATTTTGCACGTTTGGATTAGGAATTATGTTGGAATTTATTTTTATTGCTTTTTTCGCATTATCTCATGATTCTAATTACATTACTGTCAAATTTAGTAAAAAAAATTCAAATTTGTTTTTGCAAACCTTACCAAATGTTTTTTTTTCCAATAAAAGTCTCAAAGATACATTTCTTCAGGTATTATTAGACATTTTGCATTTCTACTTTTGGAGTTATGTTTCGAAAACGGTCATTTTGAGTATGACCAATATGAGGCCAGTAAAACCTAATTTTTTTATTTGTGAACCTTTCCAAAATACCTGATTCTGGTAAAACTCACATTAATTCAATATTACAGGCTTTTTTAGAAAAAAATCATGTTTAGTTTTGGAGTTATGATTATATACCTTTCATATTTATTATGACAGTTATACTGTTATATTGAATAAAAAAACTAACTTATGTCTTTGCAAACCTTACAAAAGATAATTTTCCTAGTACAACTAACAACAATTCATATCTCTAGGCATTATTTGCAATTTTGCATGTGTTGTTTAGAAATTCTGTTTGAATACATTTTTATTGCTTTTTTCGCATTATCTCAGGATTCTAAGAACATTAGAGTCATATTGAGTAAAAAACTACATTTTGCATTTGCAAGATTTAAAAAAACATATGTTTCTAGTAAAACTCCCAAAGATGCATTATTTCAGTCATTAGTAGCCATTTTTCATTTGTGGTGTATGAGTTATGTTTAAATAACTGTAATATTGTGTGTTACAGTATACAGTCATATTGAGTAAAACCTCAATTGTGTATTTGCAAACCATAGAAAAACAACTGCATGTTTAGACATTTTGCAAGTTTGGATTAGGAATTATGTTGGAATACATTTGTATTGCTTTTTTCGCATTATCTCAGGATTCTAAGTACATTACTGTAAAATTGAGTAAAAAAAATACTTTTTGTTTTTGAAAACACTACCATTTTTTTTTTTTTTTTTCAGGAGAACTCTCAAAGATGCATTTCTTCAGGCATTATTAGACATTTTGCATGTGTGTTTTTGGAGTTATGTTTCAAAAACTGAAATTTTGGGGTTGACCAATATGAGGCCAGTAAAACCTGATATTTGTATTTGTGAACCTTTCCAAAATACCTGATTCCGGTAAAACTCACATAAATTAAATATTACAGGCTTTTTAAGTCCATCCATCCATCCATTTTATACCGCTTATTCCCTTTCGGGGTCGCGGGGGGCGCTGGCGCCTATCTCAGCTACAATCGGGCGGAAGGCGGGGTACACCCTGGACAAGTCGCCACCTCATCGCAGGGCCAACAGAGATAGACAGACAACATTCACACTCACATTCACACACTAGGGCCAATTTGGTGTTGCCAATCAACCTATCCCCAGTTGCATGTCTTTGGAAGTGGGAGGAAATCGGAGTACCCGGAGGGAACCCACGCATAAGTCAAATTTCATATTTGGTTTTGGAGTTATGATTATAAACCTTTCATATTTAGTATGACAGTTACACTGTTTTATTGAATAAAAAAACTAACTTGTGTCTTTGTGAACCTCACATCAGATAATTTTTCTAGTAAAACTAACTAAAATACATATCTCTAGGCATTATTAGCCGTTTTGCATGTGTTGTTTAGAAGTTATGTTTGAATACATTTTTATTGCTTTTTTCGCATTATCTCAGGATTCTAAGAACATTATAGTCATATTGAGTAAAAAAATACTTTTTGCATTTGCAAGATTTAAAAAAGCATATGTTTCGAGTAAAACTCCCAAAGATTAATTATTTCAGGCATTATTAGCCATTTTTCATGTGTGGTGTAGGAGTTATGTTTAAATAACTGTCATATTGAGTGTTAGAGTATACAGTCATATTGACTAATACCTCATTTTTGGTATCTGCAAACCATAGAAAAACATCTGTATCCAGTAAAACTCACATGTATTCAACATCACAGGCATTTTTAGACATTTTGCACGTTTGAATTAGGAATTATGTTCGAATCCATTTTTATTGCTTGTTTCGCATTATCTCAGGATTCTAAGTACATTACCGTCACATTGAGTAAAAAATTTAATTTTGTTTTTCCAAACCTCACCAAATGTTTCTTATTTTCAGGAAAACTCTCAAAGTGGCATTTCTTCAGGCATTAATAGACATTTTGCATGTGAATTTTTGGAGTTATGCTTCAAAAAATGTCATTTTTAGTGTGACCAATATGAGGCCAGTAAAACCTAATTTTTGTATTTGTGATTCTTTCCAAAATACCCGATTCTGCTAAAACTCACATAAATTCAATATTACAGGCTTTTTTAGACAAATTTCATGTTTGGTTTTGGAGTTATGATTATAAACCTTTCATATTTAGTATGACAGTTACACTGTTATATTGAATAAAAAAAACTAACTTGTGTCTTTGCAAACCTTACAAAAGATAATTTTTCGAGTACAATTAACAAAAATACATATCTCTAGGCATTATTAGCCATTTTTCATGTGTTGTTTAGAAGTTATGTTTGAATACAATTTTATTGCTTTTTTCGCATTATCTCAGGATTGTAAGTACATTACTGTCAAATTGGGTAAAATATTTCTTTTTGTTTTTGCAACCCTTACAAAATGTTTTTTTTATCCAGTAAAACTCATAAAGATACATTTCTTCAGGCATTTTTTTGTAATTTTGCATGTGTATTTTTGGAGATAGGGTTCAAAAACTGTCTTTTTGAGTGTGACCAATGTGAGGCCAGTAAAACCAAATTTTTGTATTTGTGAACCTTTACAAAATACCTAATTCAGGTAAAACTCACATAAAGTCAATATTACAGGCTTTTCTAGACAGATTTCATGCTTGGTTTTGGAGTTATGTTCATGAACCTTTCATATTTAGTATGACAGTAATACTGTTATATCGAATAAAAAAAACAAACGTGTATCTTTGAAAACACTGTAAAAATAAATTCTGTAAAAAAACGGTCATTTACTGGCAGCTACGGCTTTCAAACAAAAACCATAAAATTAAAGTAAAACATTGTAAACCAAATAATGATCAAAAACATTATATTTATAGACATTTTCATGAAATGTTTTGGGGAGGAATATCGTAATTTTACAGATTTTTACCAAATTATTAAGATCAACCACCTTTAATAAAGTGACGATGCAAACAGTTCTGCAGAAAAATACCTTTTTATCTAAAGAGTTTTTCCAAATTATTACGATCAATCACCTTTAGTGAAGTGACAATTCTGGCGGTTCCACAGAAAAATACCATTGTTTAACAGATTTTTTCTGAATTGTTAGGATCAGGGGTGTCTCATTCACTTTACCGGTGGGCCACTGGATGCAGGAAATTGATACAAAGTGGGTTAACCTTGCATGAAACCCTATCCCAACCTAGCAACGTACTTACCAATCCCACCATTTCACCCCGAGAATTTCACTACCCTCATATAGGATTGGCTCAAAGCTTGGCCGGGCGAATATGACAAGTAGTACCGCGGTGGGCTTTTTTGTACGCTCATTCACCAAATCATAAGCGCGCCAATTGAGGCATGTGATGTGCACGGTATTGTTGTGCATATGATAGTGACTGCAAAATATACTTGGTCAACAGCCACACAGGTCACACTGACGGTGGCTGCACAAACAACTTTAACACTGTTACAAATATGCACCACACTGTGAAACCACATTGAACAAGAATGATAAACACATTTCAGGAAAACATCCTCACTGTAATAAAACATAAACACAACATAACAAATTCCCACAAAACCATGCAGCGCTATCTCTTCCGGGCTACATCCCCGCTACCACCCAACCCCGCGCCCCAAAACATCACCGCCCCCCTCCGTGCGTTGGTTGAGGTGGGCGGGTTTAGGTGGTGGGGGTGTGTATTGTAACACATGGAATTCTGGGTATTGTTTCTGTTGTGTTAATGTTGTGTTACGGTGAAGATGTTCTCCTGAAATGTGTTTTTCATTCTTGTTTGATGTGGCTCAATAGTGTGGCGCATATTTGTAACATTGTTAAAGTCGTTTGTACGGCCACCGCCAGTGTGATCTGTAAGGCTGTTGACTGTTGATTACGTATGTCTTGCAGTCATTCATGTATGTAATATTACAGGGAAAAAAATGTAATTGTTAGTTTGAGCATAAACCTTTTATAAGAGGCTACATATATTTTTCGCCTTGAATGTGAAAATACACATAAATATTAAAAAAATTTGATTTACCTTAAAATTACATATAAAACTTTTAGATTGTTAGTATGGACAAATACTTTTATATAACAAGCTACACATTTATATAAAGTTAATTACTGTAATTTTACATGAAATTGAAAGTAATTTGAGAAAACAGAAAATAATATGTATAATTAATTTGGTATTTTCCTGTAAAAAAATAGGAATATACATAGTACGTCATTACTGGTATATTATTCAAAATAACAGGCGGTTTGTTTATTTACAGATAATGTCTTCAATTCTACAGTTTTATAACCTATCTAAAAAAATTTGAAAAATTATAGTACAAATTTAGAGTAAACTAATCATTAAAATAGGATTTTTTTTTTTTTTTTACAGTGAACCCTACAAAAGATAATTTTTCTACTACAACTAACAAAGAGACACATCTCTAGGCATTATTAGCCGTTTTGCATGTGTTGTTTAAAAGTTGTGTTTGTAAACATTTTTATTGCTCTTTTCGCATTATCTCAGGATTCCAAGAACATTATTGTCATATTGAGTAAAACAACAATTTTTTGCATTGCAAAGATTTAAAAAAGCAATCGTTTCGAGTAAAACTCCCAAAGATGCATTATTTCAGGCATTATTAGCCATGTGTGGTGTAGAAGTTATGTTTAAATAACTGTCATATTGAGTGTTACAGTATACAGTCATATTGAGTAAAACCTAATTTTTGGATTTGCAAACCTTTTAGAATCAACTGTATCTAGTAAAACTCACATGGATTCAATATCCACTGGATGCAGGAAATTGATACAAAGTGAGTTAACCTTGCATGAATGGCTATCCCACCCTAGCGACATACTTACCATTCCTATCATTTCACCACGAGAATTTCACTGACCCTCAATTAGGGTTGACTCAAAGTTTGGCCGGGCGAATATGACACGTAATACCGTGGTGGGTTTTATTGAACGCTCATTCATCAAATCATCAGCGTCCCAATTGAGGCATGTGATGAGCACGGTTTCGTCGTTCATTTGAAAAGTGACTGCAAGATATACTTGGTCAACAGCCACACAGGTCACACTGACGGTGGCTGTACAAACAACTTTAACACTGTTACAAATATGCACCACACTGTGAACCCACATCGAACAAGAATGATAAACACATTTCAGGAAAACATCCTCACTGTAATAAAACATAAACACAACATAACAAATACCCAGAAGCCCAAGCAGCGCTGACTCTTCCGGGCTACAATCCCGCTACCACCCAACCCCGTGCCCCAAAACATCACCGCCCCCCTCCGTGCGTTGGTTGAGCTGGGCGGGGTTAGGTGGTGGGGGTGTATATTGTAACACATGGAATTCTAGGAATTGTTTCTGTTGTGTTAATGTTGTGTTACGGTGACGATGTTCTCCTGAAATGTGTTTGTCAGTCTTGATTGATGTGGCTCCACAGTGTGGCGCATATTTGTAACATTGTTAAAGTCGTTTGTACGGCCACCGTCAGTGTGATCTGTATGGCTGTTGACTGTTGATTAAGAATCTCTTGCAGTATTTCATGTACGTCATATTACAGTTTGAGCATACACCTTTTATAAGAGGCGACATATATTTTTCGACTTGAATGTGAAAATACACATAAATATTGAAAATATTTGATTTACCTTAAAATTACATTTAAAACTGTTAGATTGTTAGTATGAACAAATACTTTTATATAACAAGCTACATATTTAATTAAAGTTAATTACTGTAATCTTACATGAAATTGAAAGTAATTTGAGAAAACAGAAAATAATATGTATAAATAATTTGGTATTTTTCTGTAAAAAAAAATAGGAATATACATAGTTTGTCATTACTGGCATATTACTTAAAATAACAGGCATTTTTTTAATTTACAGATAATGTCTTCAATTCTACAGATTTATAACCTATTTAAAAAAAATGAAAAATTATAGTAGAAATTTAGAGTAAAGTAACCATACAAATAGGATTTTGTTTTCTCAGTGAACCCTACAAAAGATCATTTTTCTACTACAACTAACAAAGATACACATCTTTAGGAATTATTAGCCGTTTTGCATGTGTTGTTTAAAAGTTATGTTTGAAAACTTTTGTATTGCTTTTTCGCATTATCTCAGGATTCTAAGAACATTATAGTCATATTGATTAAAAAATACTTTTTGCATTTGCAAGATTTAAAAAAGCATATGTTCCGAGTAAAACTCCCAAAGATGCATAATTTCAGGTATTATTAGCCATTTTTCATGTGTGGTGTAGGAGTTGTGTTTAAATAACTGTCATATTGAGTGTTACAGTATACAGTCATATTGAGTAAAACCTAAATTTTGTATTTGCAAACCATAGAAAAACAACTGTATCTAGTAAAACTCACATGTATTCAATATCACATGCATTTTTAGACATTTTGCACCTTTGGATTAGGAATTATGTTGGAATACATTTGTATTGCTTTTTTCGCATTATCTCAGGATTCTAAGTACATTACTGTCAAATTGAGTAGAAAATTACTTTTTGTTTTTGCAAACCCAAACAAATGTTTTTTTTTTCAGGAAAACTCTAAAAGATGCATTTCTTTAGGCATTATTAGACATTTTACATTTCTACTTTTGGAGTTATGTTAAAAAAACGGTCATTTTGAGTATCACCAATATAATGCCAGTAAAATCTAATATTTGTATTTGTGATTCTTTCCAAAATACCTGATTCTGGTAAAACTTACATAAATTCAATATTAAAGGCTTTTTAAGACAAATTTCATATTTGGTTTTGGAGTTATGATTATAAAACTTTCATATTTAGTATGACAGTAACACTGTTATATTGAATAAAAAAACTAACTTGTGTCTTTGCAAACCTTACAAATGATCATTTTTCTAGTACAACTAACAAAAAAACATATCTCTAGGTATTATTAGCCATTTTGCATGTGTTGTTTACAGGTTATGTTTGAATACATTTTTATTGCTTTTTTCGCATTATCTCAGGATTGTAAGACTATTATAGTCGAATTGAGTAAAAAACTACTTTTTGCATTTGCAAGATTTAAAAAAGCATATATTTCGAGTAAAACTCCCAAAGATGCATTATTTCAGGAATTATTAGCTATTTTTCATGTGTGGTTTAGGAATTATGTTTAAAAAACTGTCATATTGAGTGTTACAGTATACAGTCATATTGAGTAAAACCTCATTTTGTATTTGCAAACCATTGAAAAACAACTGTATCTAGTAAAACTCACATGTATTCAATATCACAGGCATTTTTAGACATTTTGCACGTTTGTATTAGGAATTATGTTGGAATACATTTTTATTGCTTTTTTCGCATTATCTCAGGATTCTAAGTACATTGCCGTCAAATTGAATAACAAATCAATTATTTTTTTTGCAAACCTTACCAAATGTTTTTTTTTCTGGAAAACTCTCGAAGATGCATTTCTTCAGGCATTATTAGACATTTTGCATGTGTATTTTTGGAGTTATGTTTCAAAAACTGTCATTTTGAGTGTGACAATATGAGGCTAGTAAAATCTAATATTTGTATTTGTGATTCTTTCCAAAATACCTGATTCTGGTGAAACTTACATAAATTCAATATAAAAGGCTTTTTAAGATAAATTTCACATTTGGTTATGGAGTGATGATTATAAACTTTTCATATTTAGTATGACAGTTACACTGTTATATTGAATAAAAAAAACTAACTTGTGTCTTTGCAAACCTTACAAAAGATCATTTTTCGAGTACAACTAACCAAAATACATATTTCTAGGCATTATTAGCCATTTTGCATGTGTTGTTTAGAAGTTATGTTTGAATACATTTGTATTGCTTTTTTCGCATTATCTCAGGATTGTAAGACTATTAAAGTCGTATTGAGTAAAAAAACTAGTTTTTGCATTTGCAAGATTTAAAAAAGCATACGTTTCGAGTAAAACTCCCAAAGATGCATTATTTCAGGCATTATTAGCCATTTTTCATGTGTGGTGTAGGAGTTAAGTTTAAATAACTGTCATATTGAGTCTTACAGTATACAGTCATATTGAGTAAAACCTCATTTTTGTATTTGCAAACCATTGAAAAACAACTGTATCTAGTAAAACTCACATGTATTCAATATCACAGGCATTTTTAGACATTTTGCACGTTTGGATTATGTTGGAATACATTTTTATTGCTTTTTTCGCATTATCTCAGGATTCTAAGTACATTACTGTCAAATTGAGTAACAAATCAAATTTTGTTTTTGCAAACCTTACCAAATGTTTTTTTTTCAGGAAAACTCTCGGAGATGCATTTCTTCAGGCATTATTAGACATTTTGCATGTGTATTTTTGGAGTTATGTTTCAAAAACTGTCATTTTGAGTGTGACCAATATGAGGCCAGTAAAATCTAATATTTGTATTTGTTAACCTTTCCAAAATACCTGATTCTGCTAAAACTTACATAAATTCAATATTAAAGGCTTTTTAAGACAAATTTCATATTTGGTTTTGGAGTTATGATTATAGACCTTTCATATTTAGTATGACAGTTACACTGTTATATTGAATAAAAAAACTAACTTGTGTCTTTGCAAACCTTACAAAAGATAATTTTTCGAGTACAACTAACAAAAATACATATCTCTAGGCATTATTAGCCATTTTGCATGTGTTGTTTAGAAGTTATGTTTGAATACATTTTTATTGCTTTTTTTGCATTATCTCAGGATTGTAAGACTATTATAGTCGTATTGAGTAAAAAACTACTTTTTGCATTTGCAAGATTTAAAAAAGCATATGTTTCGAGTAAAACTCCAAAAGATGCATTATTTCAGGCATTATTAGCCATTTTTCATGTGTGGTGTAGGAGTTATGTTTAAATAGCTGTCATATTGAGTGTTACAGTATACAGTCATATTGAGTAAAACCTCATTTTTGTATTTGCAAACCATTGAAAAAAAAAACTGTAACTAGTAAAATTCACATGTATTCAATATCACAGGGATTTTTAGACATTTTGCACCTTTGGATTAGGAATTATGTTGGAATACATTTTTATTGCTTTTTTCGCATTATCTCAGGATTCTAAGTACATTACTGTCAAATTGAGTAACATATCAAATTTTGTTTCTGGAAACCTTACCAAATGTTTTCTTTCTGGAAAACTCTCGAAGATGCATTTCTTCAGGCATTTTTGGACATTTTGCATGTGTATTTTTGGAGTTATGTTTCAAAAACTGTCATTTTGATTGGGACCAATATGAGGCCAGTAAAATCTAATATTTGTATTTGTGAACCTTTCCAAAATACCTGATTCTGCTAAAACTTACATAAATTCAATATTAAAGGCTTTTTAAAACAAATTTCATATTTGGTTTTGGAGTTATGATTATAAACCTTTCATATTTAGTATGACAGTTACACTGTTATATTGAATAAAAAAAAAAAAACTTGTGTCTTTGCAAACCTTACAAAATATCATGTTTCTAGTACAACTAACAAAAAAACATATATGTAGGCATTATTAGCCATTTTGCATGTGTTGTTTAGAAGTTATGTTTGAATACATTTTTATTGCTTTTTTTGCATTATCTCAGGATTGTAAGACTATTATAGTCGTATTGAGTAAAAAAACTACTTTTTGCATTTGCAAGATTTAAAAAAGCATATGTTTCGAGTGAAACTCCCAAAGATGCATTATTTCAGGCATTATTAGACATTTTTCATGTCTGGTGTAGGAGTTATGTTTAAATAACTGTCATATTGAGTGTTACAGTATACAGTCATATTTAGTAAAACCTAATTTTTGTATTTGCAAACCATAGAAAAACAACTGTATCTAGTAAAACTCACATGTATTCAATATCACAGACATTTTTAGACATTTTGCACGTTTGGATTAGGAATGATGTTGGAATACATTTTTATTGCTTTTTTCGCATTATCTCAGGATTCTAAGTACATTACTGTCAAATTGAGTAACAAATCAAATTTTGTTTTTGCAAACCTTACCAAATGTTTTTTTTTTTTTCTGGAAAACTCTCGAAGATGAATTTCTTCAGGCATTATTAGACATTTTGCATGTGTATTTTTGGAGTTATGTTTCAAAAACTGTCATTTTGACTGTGACCAATAATGAGGCCAGTAAAATTTAATATTTGTATTTGTGATTCTTTCCAAAATACCTGGTTCTAGTAAAACTTACATAAATTCAATATTATAGGCTTTTTAAGACAAATTTCATATTTGGTTTTGGAGTTATGATTATAAACCTTTCATATTTAGTATGACAGTTACACTGTTATATTGAATAAAAAAACTTTTTTGGTCATGACCCAAAGCTCATGACCATAGGTGAGGATGGGAACGTAGATCGACCGGTAAATTGAGAGCTTTGCCTTCCGGCTCAGCTCCTTCTTCACCACAACGGACCGGTACAGCGTCCTCGTTACTGAAGACGCCGCACCGATCCGCCTGTCGATCTCACGATCCACTCTTCCCTCACTCGTGAACAAGACTCCTAGGTACTTGAACTCCTCCACTTGGGGCAGGGTCTCCTCCCCAACCCGGAGATTTTTTATTTTTATTGCTTTTTTTGCATTATCTCAGGATTGTAATACTTTTATAGTCATATTGAGTAAAAAACTACTTTTTTTCACTTGCAAAATTTAAAAAAGCATATGTTTCGATTAAAATTCCCAAAGATGCATTAATTCAGGCATTATTAGCTATTTTTCATGTGTGGTGTAGGAGTTATGTTTAAATAACTGTCATATTGAGTGTTACAGTATACAGTCATATTGAGTAAAACCTAATTTTTGTATTTGCAAACCATGAAAAAACAACCAAATCTAGTAAAACTCACATGTATTCAATATCACAGGCATTTTTAGACATTTTGCACGTTTGGATTAGGAGTTATGTTGGAATACATTTTTATTGCTTTTTTCGCATTATCTCAGGATTCTAAGTACATTACTGTCAAATTTAGTAAAAAAAATACTTTTTTTTTTGCAAACCTTACCAAATTTTTTTTTTCAGGGAAACTCTCAGGGATACATTTCTTCAGGCATTATTAGACATTTTGCATTTCTACTTTTGGAGTTATGTTTCAAAATTGTCATTATGAGTGTGACCAATATGAGGCCAGTAAAACCCAATTTTTGTATGTGTGAACCTTTCCAAAATACCTGATTCTGCTAAAACTAACATAAATTCAATATTACAGGCTTTTTTTAGGAAGATTTAATGTTTGGTTTTGGAGTTATGATTTTAAACCTTTCATATTTAGTATGACAGTTGTACTGTGATATTGAATAAAAAAAACTAACTTGTGTCTTTGTTAACCTTACAAAAGATAATTTTTCTAGTACAACTAACGAAAATTCATATCTCTAGTCATTATTAGCCATTTGTTGTTTGGAAGTTATGTTTGAATACAATTTTATTGCTTTTTTTCGCATTATCTCAGAATTCAAAGAACATTATCGTCATATTGAGTAAAAAAATACATTTTGCATTTGCAACATTTAAAAAAGCACATGTTTCGAGTAAAACTCCCAAAGATGCATTATTTCAGGCATTATTAGTCATTTTTCATGTGTGGTCTAGGAATTATGTTTAAATAACTGTCATATTTAGTGTTACAGTATACATTCATATTGAGTAAAACCTAAATTTTGTATTTGCAAACCATAGAAAAACAAGTGTATTTAGTACAACTCACATTTATTGAATATCACAGGCATGTTTAGACATTTTGCACGTTTGGATTGGGAATTATGTTGGAATACATTTTTAATGCTTTTTTTCGTATTATCTCAGGATTCTAAGTAATTTACTGTCAAATTGAGTAAAAAAATACTTTTTGTTTATTCAAACCTTACCAAATGTTTTTTTTTTCCAGGAAAACTCTCAAAGAGACATTTCTTCAGGCATTATTAGACATTTTGCATGCATATTTTTGGAGTTATGTTTCAAAACTGTCATTTTGAGTGTGATCAATATGAGGCCAGTAAAACCTAATTTTTGTATTTGTGAACTTTTCCAAAATGACTGATTCTTCTAAAACTCACATAAATTCAATATTACAGACTTTTTTTTAGAGAAATTTCGTAAATGGTTTTGAAGTTAAGATTATAAACCTTTCATATTTAGTATGACGGTTACACTGTTATATTGAATAAAAAAACTAACTTGTGTCTTTGTGAACCTCACAAAAGATCATTTTTCTAGTACAACTAACGAAAATACATGTCTCTAGGCATTATTAGCCATTTTACAAGTGTTTTATAGAAGTTATGTTTGAAAACATTTTTATTGCTTTTTTGCATTATCTCAGGATTCTTAGAACATTATAGTCATATTGAGCAGAACAACAATTTTTTGCATTGCAAAGATTTAAAAAAGCAATCGTTTCGAGTAAAACTCCCAAAAATGCATTATTTCAGGCATTATTAGCTATTTTTCATGTGTGGTGTAGGAGTTATGTTTAAGTAACTGTCATATTGAGTGTTACAATATACAGTCATATTGAATAAAACCTAATTTTTGTATTTGCAAACCATAGAAAAGCAACTGTATCTAGTAAAACTCACAAGGATTCAATATCACAGGCATTTTTAGACAATTTGCACGTTTGGATTAGGAATTATGTTGGAATAAATTTTTATTGTTCTTTTTGCATTATCTCAGGATTTTAAGTACATTACTGTCAAATTGGGTAAAACATTTCTTTTTGTTTTTGCAAACCTTACAAAATGTTTTTTTTCCAGTAAAACTCACAAATATACATTTCTTCAGGCATTTTTTTGTAATTTTGCATGTGTATTTTTGGAGATATGGTTCAAAAACTGTCTTATTGAGTGTGACCAATGTGAGGCCAGTAAAACCAAATTTTTGTATTTGTGAACCTTTCCAAAATGCCTAATTCAGGTAAAACTCACATAAAGTCAATATTACAGGCTTTTTTAGACAGATTTCATGTTTGGTTTTGGAGTTATGTTTATGAAGCTTTCATATTTAGTATGACAGTAATACTGTTATATCGAATAAAAAAAACAAACTTGTATCTTTGAAAACACTGTAAAAATAAATTCTGTAAAAAAACGGTCATTTACTGGCAGCTACGGCTGCCAAACAAAAACCATAAAATTAAAGTAAAACATTGAAAACCAAATAATGATCAAAAAGATTATATTTACAGACATTTTCATGAAATGTTTTGGGGAGAAATATCGTAATTTTACAGATTTTTACAAAATTATTAAGATCAACCACCTTTAATAAAGTGACGATGCAAACAGTTCCGCAGAAAAAAAAAACCTTTATTCTTCAGAGTTTTCCCAAATTATTACGATCAACCACCTTTAGTGAAGTGACAATGCTGGCGGTTCCTCAGAAAAATACCATTGTTTAACAGATTTTTTCTTAATTGTTAGGATCAGGGGTGTCTCATTGACTTTAGCAGGGGGCCACTGGAGGCAAGAAATTGATACAAAGTGGGTTAATCTTGCATGAATGGCTATCCCACCCTAGCTACATACTTACCATTCCTATCATTTCACCACAAGAATTTCACTGACCCTCATGTAGGGTTGACTCAAAGTTTGGCCGGGCGGATATGACACGTAAAACCATGGTGGGTTTTATTGAACGCTCATTCATCAAATCATCAGCGTGCCAATTGAGGCATGTGATGAGCACGGTTTTGTCGTTCATTCGAAAAGTGACTGCAAGATATACTTGGTCAACAGCCACACAGGTCACACTGACGGTGGCTGTACAAACAACTTTAACACTGTTACAAATATGCACCACACTGTGTACCCACATCGAACAAGAATGATAAACACATTTCAGGAAAACATCCTCACTGTAATAAAACATAAACACAACATAACAAATACCCAGAAGCCCAAGCAGCGCTGACTCTTCCGGGCTACAATCCCGCTACCGCCCAACCCCGTGCCCCAAAACATCACCGCCCCCCTCCGAGCTGGGCGGGGTTAGGTGGTGGGGTGTATATTGTAACACATGGAATTCTAGGAATAGTTACTGTTGTGTTAATGTTGTGTTACGGTGACAATGTTCTCCTGAAATGTGTTTGTCAGTCTTTTTTGATGTGGCTCCACAGTGTGGCGCATATTTGTAACATTGTTTAAGTTGTTTGTGCGGCCACCGTCAGTGTGATCTGTAAGGCTGTTGACTGTAATTAAGTATGTCTTGCAGTCATTCATGTATGTTAGATTACAGGAAAAAAAATGTAATAGTTAGTTTGAACATAAACCTTTTATAAGAGGCTACATATATTTTTCGCTTTGAATGTGAAAATACACATAAATATTAAAAAAATTTGATTTACCTTAAAATTACATATAAAACTTTTAGATTGTTAGTATGGACAAATACTTTTATATAACAAGCTACATATTTAATTAAAGTTAATTACTGTAATTTTACATGAAATTGAAAGTAATTTGAGAAAACAGAAAATAATATGTATAATTAATTTGTTTTTTTTCTGTAAAAAAATAGGAATATACATAGTTCGTCATTACTGGTATATTATTCAAAATAACAGGCGGTGTGTTTATTTACAGATAATGTCTTGAATTCTACAGTTTTATAACCTATCTAAAAAAGCTGAAAAATTACAGTAGAAATTTAGAGTAAACTAACCATAAAAATTTGATTTTTTTTTTTTACAGTGAACCCTACAAAAGATCATTGTTCTACTACAACTAACAAAGATACACATCTCTAGGCATTATTAGCCGTTTTGCATGTGTTGTTTAAAAGTTGTGTTTGAAAACGTTTTTATTGCTTTTTTCGCATTATCTCAGGATTCCAAGAACATTATTGTCATTTTGAGTAAAACAACAATTTTTTGCATTGCAAAGATTTAAAAAAAGCAATCGTTTCGAGTAAAACTCCCAAAGATGCATTATTTCAGGCATTATTAGCCATGTGTGGTGTAGGAGTTATGTTTAAATAACTGTCATATTGAGTGTTACAGTATACAGTCATATTGAGTAAAACCTAAGTTTTGTATTTGCAAACCATAGAAAATCAACTATATCTAGTAAAACTAACATGGATTCAATATCACAGGCATTTTTAGACATTTTGCACGTTTAGATTAGGAATTATGTTGGAATACATTTTTATTGCTTTTTTCGCATTATCTCAGGATTCTATGTACATTACTGTCAAATTGGGTAACAAATTAATTTTGTTTTTGCAAACCTTACCAAATGTTTTTTTTTTCAGGAAAACTCTCAAAGATGCATTTCTTCAGGCATTATTAGACATTTTGCATGTGTATTTTTGGAGTTATGTTTCAAAAACTGTCATTTTGAGTGTGACCAATATACGGCCAGTAAAACTTAATATTTGTATTTGTGATTCTTTCCAAAATACCTGATTCTGGTAAAACTTACATGAATTCAATATTACAGGCTTTTTTAGACAAATTTCATGTTTGGTTTTGTAGTTATTATTATACACCTTTCATATTTAGTATGACAGTTACACTGTTATATTGAATAAAAAAAAAAAAAACTTGTGTCTTTGCAAACTTTACAAAAGATCATTTTTCGAGTACAACTAACCAAAATACATATCGGTAGGCATTAAAAGCCATTTTGCATGTGTATTTTTGGAGTTATGTTTGAAAACTGTCATTTTGAGTGTGACCAATATGAGGCCAGTAAAACTTAATTTTTGTATTTGTGATTCTTTCCAAAATACCTGATTCTGCTAAAACTCACATAAATTCAATATTACAGGCTTTTTTTAGACACATTTCACGTTTGGTTTTGGAGTTATGATTATAAACCTTTCATATTTATTATGACAGTTACACTGTTATATTGAATAAAAAATCTAACTTGTGTCTTTGCAAACCTTACAAAAGACCACTTTTCTTATACAACTAACAAAAATACATATATCTCTAGGCATTATTAGCCATTTTTCATGTGTTGTTTGGAAGTTATGTTTGAATACAATTGTATTGCTTTTTTCAAATTATCTCAGGATTCTAAGAACATTATATTCATATTGAGTAAAAAAAAATACTTTTTGGATTTGCAAGATTCAAACAAGTATATGTTTCGAGTAGAACTCTCAAAGATGCATTATTTCAGGCATTATTAGTCATTTTTCATGTGTGGTGTAGGAGTTATGTTTAAAAAACTGTCATATTGAGTGTTACAGTATACAGTCATATTGAGTAAAACCTCATTTTTGTATTTGCAAACCATTGAAAAACAACTGTATGTAGTAAAACTCACTAGTATTCAATACCACAGGCATTTTTAGACATTTTGCACGTTTGGATTAGGAATTATGCTGGAATACATTTGTATTGCTTTTTTCGCCTTATCTCAGGATCCTATGTACATTACCGTCACATTGAGTAAAAAATAAAATTTTGTTTTTGCAAACCTCACCAAATGTTTTTTTTTTTCCAGGAAAACTCTCAAAGTGGCATTTCTTCAGGCATTATTAGACATTTTGCATGTGAATTTTTGGAGTTTTGCTTCAAAAACTGTAATTTTTAGTGTGACCAATATGAGGCCAGTAAAACCAAATTTTTGTATTGTGATTCTTTCCGAAATACCTGATTCTGCTAAAACTCACATAAATTCAATATTACAGGCTTTTTTAGGCAAATTTCATGTTTGGTTTTGGAGTTATGATTATAAACCTTTCATATTTAGTATGACAGTTACACTGTTATATTGAATAAAAAAAACTAACTTTTGTCTTTGCAAACCTTACAAAAGATCATTTTTCGAGTACAACTAACAAAAATACATATCTCTAGGCATTATTAGCCATTTTTCATGTGTTGTTTAGAAGTTATGTTTGAATGCAATTTTATTGCTTTTTTCGCATTATCTCAGGATTGTAAGTACATTACTGTCAAATTGGGTAAAATATTTCTTTTTGTTTTTGCAACCCTTACAAAATGTTTTTTTTTATCCAGTAATACTCACAAAGATACATTTCTTCAGGCATTTTTTTGTAATTTTGCATGTGTATTTTTGGAGATAGGGTTCAAAAACTGTCTTATTGAGTGTGACCAATGTGAGGCCAGTAAAACCAAATTTTTGTATTTGTGAACCTTTCCAAAATACCTAATTCAGGTAAAACTCACATAAAGTCAATTTTACAGGCTTTTTTTAGACAGATTTCATGTTTGGTTTTGGAGTTATGTTTATGAACCTTTCATATTTAGTATGACAGTAATACTGTTATATCGAATAAAAAAAAAAACTTGTATCTTTGAAAACACTGTAAAAATAAATTCTGTAAAAAAACGGTCTTTTACTGGCAGCTACGGCTGCCAAACAAAAACCATAAAATTAAAGTAAAACATTGTAAACCAAATAATGATCAAAAACATTATATTTACATAAATTTTCATGAAATGTTTTGGGGAGAAATATCGTAATTTTACATATTTTTACAAAATTATTAAGATCAACCACCTTTAATAAAGTGACGATGCACACAGTTCTGCAGAAAAATACCTTTATTCTTAAGAGTTTTTCCAAATTATTACGATCAATCACCTTTAGTGAAGTGACAATGCTGGCGGTTCCACAGAAAAATACCATTGTTTAACAGTTTTTTTCTGAATTGTTAGGATCAGGGGTGTCTCATTCACTTTACCGGTTGGCCACTGGATGCAGGAAATTGATACAAAGTGGGTTAACCTTGCACGAAACACTATCCCAACCTAGCAATGTACTTACCAATCCCACCATTTCACCCCGAGAATTTCACTACCCTCATATAGGATTGACTTAAAGCTTGGCCGGGCGAATATGACAAGTAGTACCGCGGTGGGCTTTTTTGTACGCTCATTCACCAAATCATAAGCGTGCCAATTGATGCATGTGATGTGCACGGTATTGTTGTGCAAATGATAGTGACTGCAAAATATACTTGGTCAACAGCCACACAGGTCACACTGACGGTGGCTGCACAAACAACTTTAACACTGTTACAAATATGCACCACACTGTGAAACCACATTGAACAAGAATGATAAACACATTTCAGGAAAACATCCTCACTGTAATAAAACATAAACACAACATAACAAATACCCACAAAACCATGCAGCGCTATCTCTTCCAGGCTACATCCCCGCTACCACCCAACCCTGCGCCCCAAAACATCACCGCCCCCCTCCGTGCGTTGGTTGAGGTGGGCGGGTTTAGGTGGTGGGGGTGTGTATTGTAACACATGGAATTCTGGGTATTGTTTCTGTTGTGTTAATGTTGTGTTACGGTGAAGATGTTCTCCTGAAATGTGTTTTTCATTCTTGTTTGATGTGGCTCAATAGTGTGGCGCATATTTGTAACATTGTTAAAGTTGTTTGTACGGCCACCGCCAGTGTGATCTGTAAGGCTGTTGACTGTTGATTAAGTATGTCTTGCAGTCATTCATGTATGTAATATTACAGGGAAAAAAATGTAATTGTTAGTTTGAGCATAAACCTTTTATAAGAGGCTACATATATTTTTCGCCTTGAATGTGAAAATACACATAAATATTAAAAAAATTTGATTTACCTTAAAATTACATATACAACTTTTAGATTGTTAGTATGGACAAATACTTTTATATAACAAGCTACATATTCATATAAAGTTAATTACTGTAATTTTACATGAAATTGAAAGTAATTTGAGAAAACAGAAAATAAAATGTATTATTAATTTGGTATTTTCCTGTAAAAAAATAGGAATATACATAGTACGTCATTACTGGTATATTATTCAAAATAACAGGCGGTTTGTTTATTTACAGATAATGTCTTCAATTCTACAGTTTTATAACCTATCTAAAAAAAATTGAAAAATTACAGTAGAAATTTAGAGTAAACTAACCATTAAATAGGATTTTTTTTTTTTTTTGAGTTAACCCTACAAAAGATAATTTTTCTACTACAACTAACAAAGATACACATCTCTAGGCATTATTAGCCGTTTTGCATGTGTTGTTTAAAAGTTGTGTTTGAAAACATTTTTATTGCTCTTTTCGCATTATCTCAGGATTCCACGAACATTATTGTCATATTGAGTAAAACAACAATTTTTTGCATTGCAAAGATTTAAAAAAGCAATCGTTTCGAGTAAAACTCCCAAAGATGCATTATTTCAGGCATTATTAGCCATGTGTGGTGTAGAAGTTATGTTTAAATAACTGTCATATTGAGTGTTACAGTATACAGTCACATTGAGTAAAACCTAATTTTTGGATTTGAAACCTTTTAGAATCAACTGTATCTAGTAAAACTCACATGGATTCAATATCACAGGCATTTTTAGACATTTTGCACGTTTGGATTAGGTATTATGTTGGAATACATTTTTATTGCTCTTTTTGCATTATCTCAGGATTTTAAGTACATTACTGTCAAATTGGGTAAAACATTTCTTTTTGTTTTTGCAAACCTTACAAAATGTTTTTTTTATCCAGTAAAACTCACAAAGATACATTTCTTCAGGCATTTTTTTGTAATTTTGCATGTTTATTTTTGGAGATAGGGTTCAAAAACTGTCTTATTGAGTGTGACCAATGTGAGGCCAGTAAAACCAATTTTTTGTATTTGTGAACCTTTCCAAAATACCTAATTCAGGTAAAACTCACATAAAGTCAATATTACAGGCTTTTTTAGACAGATTTAATGTTTGGTTTTGGAGTTATGTTTATTAACCTTTCATATTTAGTATGACAGTTTTACTGTTATATTGAATAAAAAAACTAACTTTTATCTTTGCAAACACTGTAAAAATAAATTTTGTTAAAAAACGGTCATTTACTGGCAGTGATGGCTGCCAAACAAAAACCATAAAACTAAAGTAAAACATTGTAAACCAAATAATGATCAAAAATATTATATTTACAGAAATTTTCATGAAACGTTTTGGGGTGAAATATCGTAATTTTACAGATTTTTACTAAATTATTAAGATCAACCACCTTTAATAAAGTGACGATGCAAACAGTTCTGCAGAAAAAGACCTTTATTCTAAAGAGTTTTTTCCAAATTATTACGATCAACCACCTTTAGTGAAGTGACAATGCTGGCGATTCCACAGAAAAATACCATTGTTTAACAGATTTTTTTCTGAATTGTTAGGATCAGGGTTGTCTCATTGACTTTAGCGGGGGGCCACTGGATGCAGGAAATTGATACAAAGTGGGTTAACCTTGCATGAATGGCTATCCCACCCTAGCGACATACTTACCATTCCTATCATTTCACCACGAGAATTTCACTGACCCTCAATTAGGGTTGACTCAAAGTTTGGCCGGGCGAATATTACACGTAATACCGTGGTGGGTTTTATTGAACGCTCATTCATCAAATCATCAGCGTGCCAATTGAGGCATGTGATGAGCACGGTTTCGTCGTTCATTTGAAAAGTGACTGCAAGATATTCTTGGTCAACAGCCACACAGGTCACACTGACGGTGGCTGTACAAACAACTTTAACACTGTTACAAATATGCACCACACTGTGAACCCACATCGAACAAGAATGATAAACACATTTCAGGAAAACATCCTCACTGTAATAAAACATAAACACAACATAACAAATACCCAGAAGCCCAAGCAGCGCTGACTCTTCCGGGCTACAATCCCGCTACCACCCAACCCCGTGCCCCAAAACATCACCGCCCCCCTCCGTGCGTCGGTTGAGCTGGGCGGGGTTAGGTGGTGGGGGTGTATATTGTAACACATGGAATTTTAGGAATTGTTTCTGTTGTGTTAATGTTGTGTTACGGTGACGAAGTTCTCCTGAAATGTGTTTGTCAGTCTTGTTTGATGTGGCTCCACAGTGTGGCGCATATTTGTAACATTGTTAAAGTTGTTTGTACGGCGCCGGTCAGTGTGATCTGTATGGCTGTTGACTGTTGATTAAGAATCTCTTGCAGTATTTCATGTACGTCATATTACAGTTTGAGCATACACCTTTTATAAGAGGCTACATATATTTTTCGACTTGAATGTGAAAATACACATAAATATTGAAAATATTTGATTTACCTTAAAATTACATTTAAAACTGTTAGATTGTTAGTATGAACAAATACTTTTATATAACAAGCTACATATTTAATTAAAGTTAATTACTGTAATTTTACATTAAATTGAAAGTAATTTGAGAAAACAGAAAATAATATGTGTAAATAATTTGGTATTTTTCTGTAAAAAAAAATAGGAATATACATAGTTTGTCATTACTGGCATATTACTTAAAATAACAGGCGTTTTTTTAATTTACAGATAATGTCTTCAATTCTACAGATTTATAACCTATTTAAAAAAATTGAAAAATTATAGTAGAAATTTAGAGTAAAGTAACCATACAAATAGGATTTTGTTTTCTCAGTGAACCCTACAAAAGATCATTTTTCTACTACAACTAACAAAGATACACATCTCTAGGAATTATTAGCCGTTTTGCATGTGTTGTTTAAAAGTTATGTTTGAAAACTTTTGTATTGCTTTTTCGCATTATCTCAGGATTCTAAGAACATTATAGTCATATTGAGTAAAAAATACTTTTTGCATTTGCAGGATTTAAAAAAGCATATGTTCCGAGTAAAACTCCCAAAGATGCATAATTTCAGGCATTATTAGCCATTTTTCATGTGTGGTGTAGGAGTTATGTTTAAATAACTGTCATATTAAGTGTTACAGTATACAGTCATATTGAGTAAAACCTAAATGTTGTATTTGCAAACCATAGAAAAACAACTGTACTATAGTAAAACTCACATGTATTCAATATCACAGGCATTTTTAGACATTTTGCACGTTTGGATTAGGAATTATGTTGGAATACATTTTTATAGCTTTTTTCGCATTATCTCAGGATTCTAAGTACATTATTGTCAAATTGAGTAAAAAAATACTTTTTGTTTTTGCAAACCCGAACAAATGTTTTTTTTTTTCAGGAAAACTCTAAAAGATGCATTTCTTTAGGCAATATTAGACATTTTACATTTCTACTTTTGGAGTTATGTTTCAAAAACGGTCATTTTGAGTATCACCAATATGAGGCTAGTAAAACCTAATTTTTGTATTTGCGAACCTTTCAAAAATACCTGAATGTGGTAAAACTCACATACATTCAATATTACCGGCTTTTTTTTTTTTTAAACAAATCGTGTTAAGTTTTGGAGTTATGATTATAAACCTCTCATATTTAGTATGACAGTTATAATGTTATATTGAATTAAAAAAAAAAAACTTATGTCTTTGCAAACCTTACAAAAGATCATTTTTCTAGTACAACTAACAAAAATACATATCCCTAGGCATTATTAGCCATTTTGAATGTGTTGTTTAGAAGTTATATTTGAATACATTTGTATCGCTTCTTTTCGCATTATGTCAGGATTGTAAGACTATTATAGTCATATTGAATAAAAAAATACTTTTTGCATTTGCAAAATTTAAAAAAGCATATGTTCCGAGTAAAACTCCCAAAGATTCATTATTTCAGGGACAATTACCCTATTTTCATGTGTGGTGTAGGAGTTATGTTTAAATAACTGTCATATGGAGTGTTACAGTATAGAGCCATATTGATTATAACCTATATTTTGTATTTGCAAACCATAGAAAAACAACTGTACTATAGTAAAACTCACATGTATTCAATATCACAGGCATGTTTAGACATTTTGCACGTTTGGATTAGGAATTATGTTGGAATACATTTTTATTGCTTTTTTCGCATTATCTCAGGATTCTAAGAACAGAATTGTCAAATTGAGTAAAAAAATACTTTTTGTTTTTGCAAACCCTACCAAATGTTTTTTTTTTCAGGAAAACTCTAAAAGATGCATTTCTTTAGGCATTATTAGACATTTTACATTTCTCCTTTTGGACTTATGTTAAAAAAACGGTCATTTTGAGTATCACCAATATAAGGCCAGCAAAATCTAATATTTGTATTTGTAATTCTTTCCAAAATACCTGATTCTGGTAAAACTTACATAAATTCAATATTAAAGGCTTTTTAAGACAAATTTCATATTTGGTTTTGGAGTTATGATTATAAAATTTTCATATTTAGTATGACAGTAACACTGTTATATTTTTCTAGTACAACTAACAAAATAACTGTCATATTTGCATGTGTATTTTTGGAGTTACGTTTCAAAAACTGTCATTTTTAGTGTGACCAATATGAGGCCGGTAAAATCTAATATTTGTATTTGTGAACCTTTCCAAAATACCTGATTCTGCTAAAACTTACATAAATTCAATATTAAAGGCTTTTTAAGTCAAATTTCATATTTGGTTTTGGAGTTATGATTATAAACCTTTCATATTTAGTATGACAGTTATACTGTTATATTGAATAAAAAAACTAAGTTGTGTCTTTGTGAACATCACAAAAGATCATTTTTCTACTACAACTAACACAAATACATATCTCTAGGCATTATTAGCCATTTTGCATGTGCATGAAGTTATGTTTGAATACATTGTTATTGCTTTTTTCGTATTATCTCAGGATTGTAAGAACATTATAGTCATATTGAGTAAAAAACAACGTTTTGCATTTGCAAGATTTAAAAAAGCATATGTTTCGAGTAAAACTCCCAAAGATGCATTATCTCAGGCATTATTAGCTATTTTTCATGTGTGGTGTAGGAGTTATTTTTAAATAACTGTCATATTGAGTGTTACAGTATACAGTCATATTGAGTAATACCTCATTTTGTATTTGCAAACCATAGAAAAGCAACTGTATCTAGTAAAACTCACATGTATTCAATATCACAGGCATTTTTAGACATTTTGCACGTTTGGATTAGGAATTATGTTGGAATACATTTTTAGTGCTTTTTTCGCATTATCTCGGGATTCTAAGTACATTACTGTCAAATTGAGTAAAATAATTCAAATTTGTTTTTGCAAACCTTACCAAATGTTTTTTTTTTTCCAATAAAAGTCTCAAAGATACATTTCTACTTTTGGAGTTATGTTTCAAAAACTGACATTTTGAGTTTGACCAATATGAGGCCAGTAAAACCTGATTTTGACATTTGTGAACCTTTCCAAAATACCTGATTCCGGTAAAAATCACATGAATTCAATATTACAGGCTTTTTTAGACAAATTTCATGTTTGGTTTTGGAGTTATGATTATAAACCTTTCATATTTACTATGACAGTTATACTGTTATATTGAATAAAAAAACTAACTTGTTTCTTTGTGAACCTAAAAAAAAATCATTGTTCTAGTACAACTAAAAAAAATACATATCTCTAGGCATTATTAGCCATTTTGCATGTGTTGTTTAGAAGTTATGTTTGAATACATTTGTATTGTTTTTTTTCGCATTATCTCAGGATTGTAGGAACATTATAGTCATATTGAGTAAAAAACAACTTTTTGCATTTGCAAGATACGAAAAAAGCATATGTTTCGAGTAAAACTCCCAAAGATGCATTATTTCAGGCATTATTAGCCATTTTTCATTTGTGGTGTAGGAGTTATGTTTAAATAACTTTCATATTGAGTGTTACAGTATACAGTCATATTGAGTAATACCTCATTTTTATATTTGCAAAACATAGAAAAACAACTGTATCTAGTAAAACTCACATACATTCAATATCACAGGCATTTTTAGACATTTTGCACGTTTGGATTAGGAATTATGTTGAAATACATTTTTATTGCTTTTTTCGCATTATCTCAGGATTCTAAGTACATGACTGTCAAATTGAGTAAAAAATTACTTTTTGTTTTTGCAAACCTTACCAAATGTGTTTTTTTTTTCAGGAAAACTCTCAAAGATGCATTTCTTCAGACATTATTAGACATTTTGCGTGTGTATTTTTGGAGTTATGTTTCAAAAACTGACATTTTGAGTTTGACCAATATGAGGCTAGTAAAACCTGATTTTTGTATTTGTGAACCTTTCCAAAATACCTGATTCCGGTAAAACTCACATTAATTCAATTTTACAGGCTTTTTTAGACAAATTTCATGTTTGGTTTTGGAGTTATGATTATAAACCTTTCATATTTAGTATGAGAGTTATACTGTTATATTGAATAAAAAAACTAACTGTTGTCTTTGTGAACCTCACAAAAGATAATTTTTCTAGTACAACTAACAAAAATACCTATCTCTAGGCATTATTAGCCATTTGGCATGTGTTGTTTAGAAGTTATGTTTGAATACATTTGTATTGCTTTTTTCGCATTATCTCAGGATTCTAAGAACAATATAGTCATATTGAGTAAAAAACTACTTTTTGCATTTGCAAGATTTAAAAAAGCATATGTTTCGAGTTAAACTCCCAAAGATGCATTATTTCAGGCATTATTAGCCATTTTTCATGTGTGGTGTAGGAGTTATGTTTAAATAACTGTCATATTGAGTGTTACAGTATACAGTCATATTGAGTAATACCTCATTTTTGTATTTGCAAACCATAGAAAAACAACTGTATCTAGTAAAACTCACATGTATTCAATATCACAGGCATTTTTAGACATTTTGCACGTTTGGATTAGGAATTATGTTGGAATACATTTTTAGTGCTTTTTTCGCATTATCTCAGGATTCTAAGTACATTACTGTCAAATTGAGTAAATAAATACTTTTTGTTTTTGCAAACCCTACCAAATGTGTTGTTATTTTTTCAGGAAAACTCTCAAAGATGATTTTCCTCAGGCATTATTAGACATTTTGGATGTGTATTTTTGGAGTTATGTTTCAAAAACTGACATTTTGAGTTTGACCAATATGAGGAGAGTAAAACCTGATTTTTGTATTTGTGAACTTTTCCAAAATACCTGATTCCGGTAAAACTCACATAAATTCAATTTTACAGGCTTTTTTTTGGACAAATGTCATGTTTGGTTTTGGAGTTATGATTACAAACCTTTCATATTTAGTATGACAGTTATACTGTTATGTTGAATATAAAAACTAACTTTTGTCTTTGTGGACCTCAAAAAAGATAATTTTTCTAGTACAACTTAAAAAAATACATATCTCTAGGCATTATTAACCATTTTGCATGTGTTGTTTAGAAGTTATGTTTGAATACATTTTTATTGCTTTTTTCGCAATATCTCAGGATTGTAAGAACATTATAGTCATATTGAGTAAAAAAATACTTTTTGCATTTTCAAGATTTAAAGAAGTATATGTTTCGAGTAAAACTCCCAAAGATGCATTATTTCAGGCATTATTAGCCATTTTTCATGTTAGGTGTAGGAGTTATGTTTAAATAACTGTCATATTGAGTGTTGCAGTATACAGTCATATTGAGTAATACCTCATTTTTGTATTTGCAAACCATAGAAAAACAACTGTATCTAGTAAAACTCACATGTATTCAATATCACAGGCTTTTTTAGACATTTTGCACGTTTGGATTAGGAATTATGTTGGAATACATTTTTATTGTTTTTTTTCGCATTATCTCAGGATTCTAAGTACATTACTGTCAAATTGAGTAAAAAAATACTTTTTGTTTTTACAAACCCTACCAAATGTTTTTTTTTTTTTTTCAGGAAAACTCTCAAAGATGCATTTCTTCAGGTATTATTAGACATTTTGCATTTCTATTTTTGGAGTTATGTTTCAAAAACTGACATTTTGAATTTGACCAATATGAGCACGGTAAAACCTGATTTTTGTATTTGTGAACCTTTCCAAAATACCTGATTCCGGTAAAACTCACATAAATTCAATTTTACAGGCTTTTTTAGACAAATTTCATGTCAGGTTTTGGAGTTATGATTACAAACCTTTCATATTTAGTATGACAGTTATACTGTAATATTGAATAAAAAAACTAACTTGTGTCTTTGTGAACCTCAAAAAAGATCCGTTTTCTAGTTCAACTAAAAAAAATACATATCTCTAGGCATTATTAGCCATTTTGCATGTGTTGTTTAGAAGTTATGTTTGAATACATTTTTATTTCTTTTTTTCGCATTATCTCAGGATTGTAAGAACATTATAGTCATATTGAGTAAAAAAAATACTTTTTGCATTTTCAAGATTTAAAAAAGCATATGTTTCGAGTTAAACTCCGAAAGATGCATTATTTCAGGCATTATTAGCCATTTTTCATGTGTGGTGTAGGAGTTATGTTTAAATAACTGTCACATTGAGTGTTACAGTATACAGTCATATTGAGTAATACCTCATTTTTGTATTTGCAAACCATAGAAAAACAACTGTATCTAGTAAAACTCACATGTATTCAATATCACAGGCATTTTTAGACATTTTGCACGTTTGGATTAGGAATTATGTTGGAATCAATTTTTATTGCTTTTTTCGCATTATCTCAGGATTCTAAGTACATTACCGTCAAATTGAGTAAAAAAATACTTTTTGTTTTTGCAAACACTACCAAATGTTTTTTTTTTGCAGGAAAAATTCTCTAATATGTATTTCTTCAGGCATTATTAGACATTTTGCATTTCTATTTTTGGAGTTATGTTTCAAAAACTGATATTTTGAATTTGACCAATATGAGGACAGTAAAACCTGATTTTTGTATTTGTGAACCTTTCCAAAATACCCGATTCCGGTAAAACTCACATTAATTCAATATTACATCCTTTTTTAGACAAATTTCATGTTTGGTTTTGGAGTTATGATTATAAAACTTTCATATTTAGTATGACAGTTACACTGTTATATTGAATAAAAAAACGAACTTTTGTCTTTATGAACCTCACAAAAGATCATTTTTCTAGTACAACTAAAAAATATACATATCTCTAGGCATTATTAGCCATTTTGCATGTGTTGTTTAGAAGTTATGTTTGAATACATTTTTATTGCTTTTTTCGCATTATCTCAGGATTCTGAGAACATTATAGTCATATTGAGTAAAAAACAACTTTTTGCATTTGCAAGATTTAAAAAAGCATATGTTTCGAGTAAAACACCCAAAGATGCATTATTTCATGTAATTATTAGCCATTTTTTCATGTGTGGTGTAGGAGTTATGTTTAAATAACTGTCATATTGAGTGTTACAGTATACAGTCATATTGAGTAATACCTCATTTTTGTATTTGCAAACCATAGAAAAACAGCTGTATCTAGTAAAACTCACATGTATTCAATAGCACAGGCATTTTTAGACATTTTGCACGTTTGGATTAGGAATTATGTTGGAATACATTTTTATTGCTTTTTTCGCATTATTTCAGGATTCTACGGAGCCCCTAAAGGGACATGGGGATTTTTTTTTTTTTTAGACATGTATCTCGTGGCCACGAGAAAGTTTCTCATGGCCACGAGAAACTTTTTATTTAAAAAAAATAAAAAAAAAACGTTTTTAAATAAAAACTATCTCGTGGCCACTTTCTCGTGCGCACGAGAAAGCATTGGATGCGTGCACGTGTTTTGATGTGTGTTTTAAAATGGCAGTTTAGGAGTTTATGCGGCTCTATTTCCATCAAAGACGTTCCCTCGCCCATAATCTCCCGTTGCTCAGCAGTTTTGATACCTGTTATTAAACAAAGATGGCTGCAGTAGATTTATTCATGTTCCTTCAAATGCGGAATATACCTGAAAGTGTCATCAACAAACTAAAAGAAGACAAGGTGAGGATACTTATTAACTTTTATATAAAGTAAGAAATAGCCTACTTTTAATGTTGCTATTTTACTGTAGGAAATACCATTTAGCAAACGTTTTGCTTTTTACAGATCGACACCAATGTCATAGGCATTATGACAGATAAGGAGTTAAGCTAGTATATCGAAAGATATGGGGATCGACTTGCGCTCAGAGCATTTTGCCGTCAAAGAACTGTGACAAACGAAGAGTGGGGTGGAGCCGAGACAGTGAAGTCCTCCCTCATGCAGAAATTAAGAGACAGGTTAAGAACTTCTAATACTGTACAAGGCACCGTACTGGCCAAAAAAATGCAGCCAAAATCACCCAGCGGGTTGAAATGGGATGGCTCCACTTTGAGAGTGGAATGTATCACCAGGTTAGAACGAGAAAAGGAGGAGGAACACGGAATCTGTCGGTCCAGAAATCAGTGACTATGGGTGAACTGTTGGAGACAGGCAAATGCTTGTTTTTTGCAAATGGGCATTCATCAAAAGGACTGACTGATAGAAGACTTCGAGTTTGACATTTGTGATTACAGTCACAGTCCTGTGCCCCGTGAAGTCAAGGTGGGCCAGCTGTACGAACAGACTAAATTAAAAATGCTACGCGTCTGCACAGCCACCAAGTCTAACAACATTCTACTTCTCTCTGATGAATCATCGGACATGGAGCCAACACAGAAAACGCCGCTGAAGGTAATTATCCTCTGCCACATTTGTGATATCAATACATAGATTACTGTAGGTATTCCATTTATATTGATTGCATGCGTCGCCAGGCTCTGCTTTTTATCCACAGACTTATCAGATTTAATGTTTTATTATCTCTAGCAGGGGTGTCAAAAGTGTGCCCCGGAGGCCATTTGCAGCCCACAGCTAATGTTTTAAAGGCCAACGTCACATTCTAAAAATACTAATAAAATAAACAAAAAATAACAAAAGTGGAATGAAAAAGTTTAGAGGTGAAATGTAATTTAGAAAAAGGTGCAATGTTGACTAATAAAACAAAGCTGTTTTTTCTTTAAAACTGTCATTGCTCAAAACATAATATTGAATGAAAATGTATGTTTTTATGAATTATTGACCTATCCTAAGCAGCTGAGATAGGCTCCAGCACCCCCTGTGATCCGGAAAGGCACAAGCAGTAGAAAATGGATGGATGGATGGATGTTTGTTTGCCACAAAAAAACATAGTTTTGTTTGACAAAAAGGGTATAAAACAAACAAACGAAACGACATTAAAAAAAACTTAGAAATGAGGGATAGATCTGAAGTTATCATAGACTCTAGAGATTTAAGCGTAAATAAAAAATGTATGTATGCCCTGTCACACCATTATCATCATTTCATGACCCAAGCAAAAAAGTGTTTACACTTTTATACTGAAATAAATACACCTACCACTTATTATTAAATAATAATACAGAAACACATTAAGTTAGAATCCTTGAAGGAAAGAAGAATGTGAATGAATGTTTATAACTGAAGACATTTACATATGCATTAAAATGTGTTTTCTTTTGTATTATTTGTTTAATGGATTAAGTAACGTCTATAACAACCTTTTTCCAAAACACAATACAGAATGTGAGATATAACAGGATAATGCATACATTTATCATTTGTTTTAAAAAGCTTACAAAAAAGTGGAACCCCCAAAATTTAGTGTGGGGCCCCATTTTGAAAATTCCTAGCGCCAATACTGATTATGGTTGTGTACCACACCTGTCTCATATGACGGATATGATGTTGATATTCACCTTTGCTTTCTTACCCGTGGTCTTATTCAATGTGATCTGTACTTTCACAGATGTCTTTTTTTTTTAGGATAAATCTAGTGTCTTATTTCTATGTCAAATCTGTATAAGCTCACAATTTGCTGCTCACAATTTGCTGCTCACCGTTTTATAGGCTAAGTCTAGGACAATGAAGACACGATCCTTGAGGAACAAGACCAGGAGACTCAATGAAGTGGATCATCCAGAGAGCTCCTCTGATTTAGATCTATCTCCAAGTGGCTCAATGCAGCAAAACCATGAACAAGTAAGCACTCGTATTGCATTTTTATGGAACCAGTCTGTGCTAAACAGTACTGAACTTGTGTTGTCTGAAGATTTTATTGTACCAAAATGTTCAGTATTCTTTAAAATTCAAACATATTTTTATAGTTATAGTTTCCTGTAGTGTCATTTAAATTAAATCTGCATGACACAGGAGCTATGTTTATTATAAATCACAGGTGAAATATATGAGGGCACAGAAATGGCCTTTAAGAAACCATAATTTATAGTTTTAGTTTTAAATCTGCAGTTAAGATGGAAGTCTGTGAATGCTTTAAATGTTATCCTACATTAAGTAAAAATGCATACACCAAATAATTTACTCAGGTGCAGAGTGTTATAGTCACATGAATATATATAGCAGCTTCCATCCATCCATCCATTTTCTACCGCTTGTCCCTTTTGGGATCGCGGGGGTTGCTGGTGCCTATCTCAGCTGCATTTGGGCGGAAGGTGGGGTACACCCTGGACAAGTTTCCACCTCATCACAGATAGACAGACAACATTCACATTCACACACTAGGGCCAATTTAGTGTTGCCAATCAACCTATCCCCAGGTGCATGTCTTTGGAAGTGAGAGGAAGCCGGAGTACCCGGCAGCTTGGATGAGATTATTCAAACTATAGATAATATGATAGGTTGATTGGCAATCCTAAATGGTCCCTAGTGTGTGAATGTGAGTGTGAATGTTGTCTGTCTATCTGTGTTGGCCCTGCCATGAGGTGGCGACTTATCCAGGGTGTACCCTGCCTTCCGCCCAATTGTAGCTGAGTAGGCACCAGCGCCCCCCGCCACCCTAAAGGGAATAAGTGGTAGAAAATGGATGGATGGATGGATAATACATTTGTTTGTTTTCTTGTTTTTTATATGAAATGATCAATAGAGAAGAGAGACAATCAGCCAGTCAAGATCTGCAACTCCTGAGATGGGTAACACAGAGCTCCTGCATACACAACCTACTGAGGATGCTGGCAGTCATACTCAGCAGTCAACAAGAAGGCATGGATCTGAAGATGACTGTTTAACGCCTGTGCCAAGTCAAGATGCAGACCAGTTGTTAAGTGATGTCTCAGATTCCCCTCTTAATCCTGCCATTCAACAATCTCGTGAGGACTCTGAAGTGAAGTTTGGACCCATTGTTGGTGATGATAGTGATTCTCAAGACACCACACTTCCCTGGAATCCACATGACTTGAGCAGCATGCAGGTACAATGTAGCACTAACGTCTTACAGTCCTGTAAAATTGTTACATTTTACATTTTTAAAATGTACAAAAACTGTAACATTACCATCCGAAGATCTTTCATCCTAAGCATATGTTTTTAGATTCATGTTTCATCCAAACATTCCAAAACTCATTTGTAATTTAATGCATCGTTGTATGAAATAGAAAAGCGGCAAATCTAAAACCACAACATTATCACCATTTTTGCATGCTATTTGATACATTGATTGTCAAAATCTTTGATTCTTTTCTGTTCACAAAAGGATTAATCAATCAATAATCACACCTAATTACCTTTTTAAAATATCTTGCAGCATTCCACATTCAATGATGGTCCTGTATCATCAAGCTGTCTTCCAGCATCACCAGATCCATTTGACAAAGAAATCCTTATTTTGAAATTAAGACGAGTAAACATACTTGATGATGTCCTTAATGTCTTCATGGATCCAAAAGTACTGAATGCTCGTCTAAGAATGGAGTTTACAAATGAGAAAGCTATGGACAGTGATGGTGTGTCAAGAGAGGCGTACTCCGCATTCTGGGACCACTTCTTGGACCAGTGTGAGGGGGAAGATGAATGAGTACCCAGGCTACGACCAGACTATTCTGAGAAGAAATGGCAAGCGCTCGGAAGAGAGTGGTTGAAAGGATACCTGGACCACAAAATCCTACCAATCAGACTGTCACCAGCCTTTGTTCTTGCCTGTTGTAAAGGAGTTAGCTCAGTGGATGAAGAACTATTAATGATGTCATTTGCCAGATTTCTTTCAGAAAATGAGCGTGTGTCGCTTGAAAAAGCACTACAGGGTACCATTGATGAAACTGTTGAGGAGGACTTACTTGATGTCTTCCCCAGAATGGACTCACACTGCCTGCCCCCTAAAAACAATTTACGGGCTGCTATTTTAACAATGGCCCACAAAGCTCTTCTTCAAGAGCCAAAGTTTATAATTGACTGTTTCCACTCCAGTGTTCATAATGCTATGCCAACGCTCATAACCACAGACAACATAATGGAGATATATGAATCTAAGAGGCCAACTAACAAGAAAGTGGCCCAGATGATAAAACCATCACTTGAAAGCCTAAATCCACAAGAGCAGACTGCTCTTAACCACCTGCTACGGTATGTGAGAAGCATCGACCAAAGAAAATTGGAGATTTTCTTACGCTTCTGCACAGGATCTACTGTGCTGTGCAAAGACACAATTGAAGTCATTTTTAACACATTGTGTGGTTTAAGTCGCAGGCCTGTAGCACACACATGTGGAGCAGTTCTTGAGTTACCATGCACTTACATCACATACCCTGAGTTTCGCAAAGAATTTGATAATGTCTTGTCTGGTGACGGCTTCACAATGGATATTGTGTAGTGAATGGAAAGCACATCTATCTTCTACACTGAGTTTTGCATTTGTCTGATGCAAAACTGTTTCTACAGATTTTCATTTATTGTTCTTATTAAAACAGAGACAGTTTACATTTTTCAAATTGTTTTATTTTCTTATTTTTTCTGTAAATTTCTAGTACATTGAGATTCAGTTTTTTTCCACAAGACAGTTTAATAATTTTGATAAGTCAGCAGGGTCTGTTCTCATAGGTAAATGTCCCTTTTTGTACAATTATTACATTTTCATGTGCATCTTTTATACAATTGTTATTCTGAATAATGTTCAGAATTTATGTCATCATTCAACAAACAAGTTCATGTTCAATGCAAGTACAATACATTTCTAATGGTTGTTCAGTTCTGTTCATTTCCTCTTTCATGTCCTGCCTTGTTTTCCTTTGCAGTCAGTGTGCATATAGTGACATATCAATCCTATTTGCACCTCAGTTGTGCTGCAAAATGTTCTTAATGTTTGTGGCATAGCACTGTTCAAGTGTAGTCAGTGTGGACATGTTGTAGCTCTGAATAATCTGAATAAAAATCCATCTCAAATTAGAGAGTTGATGTTATCTCATTCCTCAAGTGAAGGTACAAATCCAATGCCTGATAAGCATCAGCTGGAAGATGCAGCTGTGACTCTGCCATCAGAATGTTGCAGATGTTGTAGATCTCTGTGTCACATGGCACTGCTGGTCGAAATGTGCAGTTACTCTGACACAACTGTACATCAGCTCTGTCCACTGGGGAAATGCAATCACAAGTTGTGTAGAGTTCTGGGAACATGTACATGATTCGGGGGCGACCACTGGGCACCCTGTCATTCTTTGATGGTCTGATGACATGTGCATCCCACACATTGATAGTCTCGTTAAATTCATCCTGGAAAAACAGTACAGAGAGAAAGAAAAGTACATTAATATGCAATTTGTTATTCTCATCATGTGCTCTTTAATTTAGTTATGAGATTACTTCAAATAAATAATGTTAAATCTTGAGGTTTTTGATGACGTTAGGAGAAAATGAGTGGAAAAGGCCAAATATAAATATATAAATTAATAAACATAAATGAATAAAAACAGTTTGCTGCCCACTATGCTTGTACGGGGGGGGGGGGGGGGGGGTTATTAGGGCTACCAAACCCCCCGACACTGATGATGAATTAATAGGGTATTGTAGGACACCAATAACAGTAATTAAGAAGACACATAGACATGAGACACAAGTGCTAATATTCACACCCACTGTCCGCTCATGGAAGGATGTTAAAAGACAAAAACGAAAATGTAATTCAGTAGTTTTTCCATTAGATGGGACTGTTGTACTGTTGATTCATTCCATCTCTGCAGACCGCTTGTAAAAAAGAGATGCACTTGCTATATTACATGTGTGTGCATGCCAGTCAATAAAAACATCAGAAAATAGATAAAACAATGCATTGTCGCTTACCTGAATGAAGCTCATAAAGCAGAACTGAATTAGACCTCGGTCCAAGTATGTACCACCGAACAAACCACGTTCCTTCTGGTCAGTGAACATAGAGATATAGAACTCCATTGATTCTCTTCTGAGGAAACCCCACCAACTCTCTATGCGCTGATTTGCTGTGCTTTCCCCTTCGATGTAGCTGTCAATACCAGAACCGTCATCAATGTTGCGACGGAGAAAACGCTGAAAGTCTCTGACTTTAACATTTTCAGTGCCCCGATCGCCTCTGACAATCCTCGGACAACCACCAAATTTCTTCACTGCCTCCATATAGTAGCCTCCAATGATTTTTGGGTCACTGCTGGTCGTAAATGCATTCATCCAGATAATTTTCCGGGAAAATCCGTCAATACAGCCGTTTATACAGATACCAAATGGTTTCAGTTTGTCATAAGAGTCAAAGTGCCAAATATAATTGGGCCCTTTTGCGAAATAGTTGCGACGATGGAGCCGTCTCCTTGCTCTGAGTTCAACACCCCTCGGGTCAAGTTCTTTAAGAATTAAGCGTACTTCTTCTTTCTTGACGTGTAATCCATCCTCCTTGCATTTAGTGTACATCCACCTATATCCACACAGCAGGCCACTTGTTTGTAACTGCTGCTAAATGAAATCTACCACGCGATCCAAAGAGGTGTATCCTTTGCGCCGAAACAGACTACATGCCTTCATAATTCGTTTTAAATGTCTTTCAGACACAATATACCGATGACGACTTGCAAGCAAAGCAGCAATGTCCTTACAATGAAGTCCGAGTTGGAAATGAAGCCGAATTAACTCCTGAACTGCCATTTTAGCACACACCTCAAACCACGCGTACGCATCCAATGGTTTCTCGTGCGCACGAGAAACTATCTCGTGGCCACGAGAAACTATCTCGTGCGCACGAGAAACTTTTTATTTAAAAAAAAAAAAAAAATGTTTTTATTTTTTTTATAGAAAGTTTCTCATGCGCACGAGATACATGTCTAAAAAAAAAAAAATCCCCAAGTCCCTTTAGGGGCTCCATAGGATTCTAAGTACATTATTGTCAAATTGAGTATGAAATTACTTTTTGTTTTTGCAAACCCTACCAAATGTTTTTTATTTCAGGAAAACTCTCAAAGATGCATTTCTTTTGGCATTATTAGACATTTTGCATGTGTATTTTTGGAGTTATGTTTCAAAAACTGACTATAAACCGACATTATAGTCATATTGAGTAAAAAACTGCTTTTTGCATTTGCAAGATTTAAAAAAGCATATGTTTCGAGTAAAACACCCAAAGATGCATTATTTCAGAAATTGTTAGGCATTTTTCATGTGTGGTGTAGGAGTTATGTTTAAATAACTGTCATATTGAGTGTTACAGTATACAGTCATATTGAGTAATACCTCATTTTTGTATTTGCAAACCATAGAAAAACAACTGTATCTTGTAAAAATCACATGTATTCAATATCACAGGCGTTTTTAGACATTTGGCACGTTTGGATTAGGAATTATGTTGGAATACATTTTTATTGCTTTTTTCGCATTATTTCAGGATTCTAAGTACATTATTGTCAAATTGAGTATCAAATTACTTTTTGTTTTTACAAACCCTACCAAATGTGGGTTTTTTTTCAGGAAAACTCTCAAAGATGCATTTCTTCAGACATTATTAGACATTTTGCATGTGTATTTTTGGAGTTATGTTTCAAAAACTGACATTTTGAGTTTGACCAATATGAGGCCAGTAAAACCTGATTTTTGTATTTGTGAACCTTTCTCAAAATACCTGATTCCGGTAAAACTCACATAAATTCAATTTTACAGGGTTTTTTTAGACAAATTTCATGTTTGGTTTTGGAGTTATGATTACAAACCTTTCATATTTAGTATGACAGTTATACTGTTATATTGAATAAAAAAACTAACTTTTGTCTTTGTGAACCTCAAAAAAGATAATTTTTCTAGTACAACTAAAAAAAATACATACCTCTAGGCATTATTAGCCATTTTGCATGTGTTGTTTAGAAGTTATGTTTGAATACATTTGTATTGCTTTTTTCGCATTATCTCAGGATTGTAAGAACATTATAGTCATATTGAGTAAAAAACTATTTTTTGCATTTTCAAGAATTAAAAAAGCATATGTTTTGAGTAAAACTCCCAAAGATGCATTATTTCAGGCATTATTAGCCATTTTTCATGTGTGGTGTAGGAGTTATGTTTAAATAACTGTCATATTGAGTGTTTCAGTATTCAGTCATATTGAGTAATACCTCATTTTTGTATTTGCAAACCATAGAAAAACAACTGTATCTAGTAAAACTCACATGTATTCAATATCACAGGCATTTTTAGACATTTTGCACGTTTGGATTAGGACTTGTGTTGGAATCCATTTTTATTGCTTTGTTCGCATTATCTCAGGATTCTAAGTACATTACTGTCAAATTGAGTAAAAAATTACTTTTTGTTTTTGCAAACCCTACCAAATGTTTTTTTTTTCAGGAAAACTCTCAAAGATGCATTTCTTCAGGCATTATTAGACATTTTGCATTTCTATTTTTGGAGTTAAGTTTCAAAAACTGACATTTTGAATTTGACCAATATGAGGACAGTAAAACCTGATTTTTGTATTTGTGAACCTTTCCAAAATACCTGATTCCGGTAAAACTCAAATAAATTCAATTTTACAGGCTTTTTTAGACAAATTTCATGTTTGGTTTTGGAGTTATGATTACAAACCTTTCATATTTAGTATGACAGTTATACTGTTATATTGAATAAAAAAAACAACTTTTGTCTTTGTGAACCTCAAAAAAGATCATTTTTCTAGTACAAGTAAAAAAATACATATCTCTAGGCATTATTAGCCATTTTGCATGTGTTGTTTAGAAGTTATGTTTGAATACATTTTTATTGCTTTTTTCGCATTATCTCAGCTGAGATTGTAAGAACATTATAGTCATATTGAGTAAAAAACTACTTTTTGCATTTTCAATATTTAATAAAGCATATGTTTTGAGTAAAACTCCCAAAGATGCATTATTTTAGGCATTATTAGCCATTTTTCATGTGTGGTGTAGGAGTTATGTTTAAATAACTGTCATATTGAGTGTACAGTCATTTTGAGTAATACCTCATTTTTGTATATGCAAACCATAGAAAAACAACTGTATCTAGTAAAACTCACATGTATTCAATATCACAGGCATTTTCAGACATTTTGCACGTTTGGATTAGGAATTATGTTGGAATACATTTGTATTGCTTTTTTTGCATTATCTCAGGATTCTAAGTACATTACTGTCAAATTGAGTAAAAAAATACTTTTTGTTTTTGCAAACCCTACCAAATGTGTTTTTTTTTCAGGAAAACTCTCAAAGATGCATTTCTTCAGGCCTTGTTAGACATTTTGCATGTGTATTTTTGGAGTTATGTTTCAAAAACTGACATTTTGAGTTTGACCAATATGAGGCCAGTAAAACCTGATTTTTGTATTTGTGAACCTTTCCAAAATACCTGATTCCAGTAAAACTCACATAAATTCAATATTACATCCTTTTTTGGACAAATTTCATGTTTGGTTTTGGAGTTATGATTATAATACTTTCATATTTAGTATGACAGTTATACTTTTATATTGCATAAAAAAAACTAACTTGTGTCTTTGTGAACCTAAAAAGAAATCATTTTTCTAGTACAACTAAAGAAATACATATCTTTAGGCATTATTAGCCATTTTGCATGTGTTTTTTTAGAAGTTATGTTTGAATACATTTTTATTGCTTTTTTCGCATTATCTCAGGATTACCTCTAGGCATTATTAGCCATTTTGCATGTGTTGTTTAGAAGTTATGTTTGAATACATTTGTATTGCTTTTTTCGCATTATCTCAGGATTCTAAGAACATTATAGTCATATTGAGTAAAAAACTACTTTTTGCATTTGCAAGATTTACAAAAGCATATGTTTCGAGTAGAACTCCCAAAGATGCAATATTTCAGAAATTATTAGCAATTTTTCATGTGTGGTGTAGGAGTTATGTTTAAATAACTGTCATATTGAGTGTTACAGTATACAGTCATATTGAGTAATACCTCATTTTTGTATTTGCAAACCATAGAAAAACAACTGTATGTAGTAAAACTCACATGTATTCAATATCACAGGCATGTTTAGACATTTTGCACCTTTGGATTAGGAATTATGTTGGAATCCATTTTTATTGCTTTTTTCGCATTATCTCAGGATTCTAAGTACATTACTGTCAAATTGAGTAAAAAATTATTTTTTGTTTTTGCAAACCTTACCAAATGTTTTTTTGCAGGAAAACTCTCAAAGATGCATTTCTTCAGGCATTATTAGACAATTTGCATTTCTATTTTTGGAGTTATGTTTCAAAAACTGACATTTTGAATTTGACCAATATGAGGACAGTAAAACCTGATTTTTGTATTTGTGAACCTTTCCAAAATACCTGATTCCGGTAAAACTCACGTAAATTCAATATCACATCCTTTTTTAGACAAATTTCATGTTTGGTTTTGGAGTTATGATTATAAACCTTTCATATTTAGTATGACAGTTATACTGTTATATTGAATAAAAAAACGAACTTGTGTCTTTGTGAGCCTCACAAAAGATCATTTTTCTAGTACAACTAACAAAAATACATATCTCTAAGCATTATTAGCCATTTTGCATGTGTTGTTTAGAAGTTATGTTTGAATACATTTTTATTTCTTTTTTCGCATTATCTCAGGATTCTGAGAACATTATAGTCATATTGAGTAAAAAACAACTTTTTGCATTTGCAAGATTTAAAAAAGCATATGTTTCGAGTAAAACTCCCAAAGATGCATTATTTCAGAAATTATTAGCAATTTTTCATGTGTGGTGTGGGAGTTATGTTTAAATAACTGTCATATTGAGTGTTTCAGTATACAGTCATATTGAGTAATACCTCATTTTTGTATTTGCAAACCATAGAAAAACAACTGTATCTAGTAAAACTCACATGTATTCAATATCACAGGCATTTTTAGACATTTTGCACGTTTGGATTAGGAATTATGTTGGAATCCATTTTTATTGCTTTTTTCGCATTATCTCATGATTCTAAGTACATTAAATAAATAAATAAATGATAAATGGGTTGTACTTGTATAGCGCTTGTCTACCTTCAAGGTACTCAAAGCGCTTTGACACTACTTCCACATTTACCCATTCAAACACACATTCACACACTGATGGAGGGAGCTGCCATGCAAGGCGCCAACCAGCACCCATCAGGAGCAATGGTGAAGTGTCTTGCTCAGAACACAACGGACATGACGAGGTTGGTACTAGGTGGGAATTGAACCAGGGACCCTCGGGTTGCGCACGGCCACTCTCCCACTGCTCTGTCAAATTGAGTAAAAAATTACTTTTTGTTTTTGCAAACCCTACCAAATGTTTTTTTTTGCAGGAAAACTCTCAAAGATGCATTTCCTCAGGCATTATTAGACATTTTGCATGTGTATTTTTGGAGCTATGTTTCAAAAACTGACATTTTGAGTTTGACCAATATGAGGCCAGTAAAACCTGATTTTTGCATTTGTGAACCTTTCCAAAATACCTGATTCCGGTAAAACTCACATAAATTCAATATTACAGGCTTTTTTAGACAAATTTCATGTTTGGTTTTGGAGTTATGATTATAAACCTTTCATATTTAGTATGACAGTTATACTGTTATATTGAATAAAAAAACTAACTTGTGTCTTTGTGAACCTCAAAAAAGATCATTTTTCTAGTACAAGTGACAAAAATACATATCTCTAGGCATTATTAGCCATTTTGCATGTGTTGTTCAGAAGTTATGTTTGAATACATTTTCATTGCTTTTTTCGCATTATCTCAGGATTCTGAGAACATTATAGTCATATTGAGTAAAAAACAACTTTTTGCATTTGCGAGATTTAAAAAAGCATATGTTTCGAGTATAACTCCCAAAGATGCATTATTTCAGGCATTATTAGCCATTGTTCATATGTGGTGTAGGAGTTATGTTTAAATAACTGTCATATTGAGTGTTACAGTATACAGTCATATTGAGCAATACCTCATTTTTGTATTTGCAAACCATAGAAAAACAACTGTATCTAGTAAAACTCACACGTATGCAATATCACAGGCCTTTTCTAGACATTTTGGACGTTTGGATTAGGAATTATGTTGGAATACATTTTTATTGCTTTTTTCGCATTATCTCAGGATTCTAAGTACATTACTGTCAAATTGAGTAAAAAATTACTTTTTGTTTTTGCAAACCCTACGCAATGTTTTTTTTTTTTTGCAGGAAAACTCTCAAAGATGCATTTCTTCAGGCATTATTAGACATTTTGCATTTCTATTTTTGGAGTTATGTTTCAAAAACTGACATTTTGAATTTGACCAATATGAGGACAGTAAAACCTGATTTTTGTATTTGTGAACCTTTCCAAAATACCTGATTCCAGGAAAACTCACATGAATTCAATTTTACAGGCTTTTTTAGACAAATTTCATGTTTGGTTTTGGAGTTATGATTACAAACCTTTCATATTTAGTATGACAGTTATACTGTTATATTGAATAAAAAAACTAACTTTTGTCTTTGTGAACCTCAAAAAAGATCACGTTTCTAGTACAACTAAAAAATACATATCTCTAGGCATTATTAGCCATTTTGCATGTGTTGTTTAGAAGTTATATTTGAATACATTTTTATTGCTTTTTTCGCATTATCTCAGGATTGTAAGAACATTATAGTCATATTGAGTAAAAAACTACTTTTTGCATTTTCAAGATTTAAAAAAGCATATGTTTCGAGTAAAACTCCCAAAGATGCATTATTTCAGGCATTATTAGCCATTTTTCATGTGTGGTGTAGGAGTTATGTTTAAATAACTGTCATATTGAGTGTTACAGTATACATTCATATTGAGTAAAACCTCATTTTTGTATTTGCAAACCATTGAAAAACAACTGTATCTAGTAAAACTCACATGTATTCAATATCACAGGCATTTTTAGACATTTTGCACGTTTGGATTAGGAGTTATGTTGGAATTAATTTTTATTGCTTTTTTCACATTATCTCAGGATTCTAAGTACATTACTGTCAAATTGAGTAACAAATCAAATTTTGTTTTTGCAAACCTTACCAAATGTTTTTTTTTTTTTCAGGAAAACTCTCAAAGATCCATTTCTTCAGGCATTATTAGACATTTTGCATGTGTATTTTTGGAGTTATGTTTCAAAAACTGACATTTTGAGTGTGACCAATATGAGGCCAGTCAAACCTCATTTTTGTATTTGTGAACCGTTCCAAAATACCTGATTCTGGTGAAACTCACATAAATTCAATATTACAGGCTTTTTTAGACAAATTTCATGTTTGGTTTTAGAGTTATGATTATAAACCTTTCATATTTAGTATGACAGTTATACTGTTATATTGAATAAAAAAACTAATTTGTGTCTTTGTGAACCTCACAAAAGATCATTTTTCTAGTACAACTAACAAAAATACATATCTGTAGGCATTATTAGCCATTTTGCATGTGTTTTTTAGAAGTTATGTTTGAATACATTTTTATTGCTTTTTTCGCATTATCTCAGGAATCTAAGAACATTATAGTCATATTGAGTAAAAAACTACTTTGTGCATTTACAAGATTTAAAAAAGCATATGTTTGAAATAAAACTCCCAAAGATGCATTATTTCAGGCACTTTAGCCATTTTTCATGTGTGGTGTAGGAGTTATGTTTAAATAACTGTCATATTGAGGGTTACAGTATACTGTTATATTGAATAAAAAAACTAACTTTTGTCTTTGTGAACCTCAAAAAAGATCATGTTTCTAGTACAACAAAAAAAAAAATACATATCTCTAGGCATTATTAGCCATTTTGCATGTGTTGTTTAGAAGTTATATTTGAAAACATTTTTATTGCTTTTTTGCATTATCTCAGGATTCTGAGTACATTATAGTCATATTGAGTAAAAAACTACTTTTTGCATTTGCAAGATTTTAAAAAGCATATGTTTCGATTTAAACTCCCAAAGATGCAATATTTCAGGCATTATTAGCCATTTTTCATGTGTGGTGTAGGAGTTATGTTTAAATAACTGTCATATTGAGTGTTGCAGTATACAGTCATATTGAGTAATACCTCATTTGTGTATCTGCAAACCATAGAAAAACAACTGTATCTAGTAAAACTCACATGTATTCAATATCACAGGCCCTTTTAGACATTTTGCACGTTTGGACTACGAATTGTGTTGGAATCCATTTTTATTGCTTTTTTTGCATTATCTCAGGATTCGAAGTACATTACTGTCAAATTGAATAAAAAATTACTTTTTGTTTACGCAAACCTTACCAAATGTTTTTTTTTTTTTCAGGAAAACTCTCAAATATGCATTTCTTCAGGCATTATTAGACATTTTGCATGTGTATTTTTGGAGTTATGTTTCAAAAACTGACATTTTGAGTGTGACCAATATGAGGCCAGTAAAACCTCATTTTTGTATTTGTGAACCGTTCCAAAATACTTGATTCTGGTGAAACTCACATAAATTCAATATTACAGGCTTTTTTAGACAAATTTCTTGTTTGGTTTTGGAGTTATGATTATAAACCTTTCATATTTAGTATGACAGTTATACTGTTATATTGAATAAAAAAACAGAATTTTGTCTTTGTGAACCTCACAAAAGATCATGTTTCTTGTACAACTAACAACAATACATATTTCAAGGCATTATTAGCCATTTTGCATGTGTTGTTTAGAAATTATGTTTGAATACATTTTTATTGCTTTTTTCGCATTATCTCAGGATTCTAAGAACATTATAGTCATATTGAGTAAAAAACTACTTTTTGCATTTGCAAGATTTAAAAAAGCATATGTTTCGAGTAAAACTCCCAAAAATTTATTATTTCAGGCATTATTAGCCATTTTTCATGTGTGGTGTAGGAGTTATGTTTAAATATCTGTCATATAGAGTGTTACAGTATACAGTCTAATTGAGTAAAACTACATTTTTGTATTTGCAAACCATAGAAAAACAACTGTATCTAGTAAAACTCACATGTATTTAATATCACAGGCATTTTTAGACATCTTGCAAGTTTGGATTAGAAATTATGTTGGAATACCTTTGTATTGCTTTTTTCGCATTATCTCAGGATTCTAAATACATGACTGTCAAATTGAGTAAAAAATTACTTTTTGTTTTTGCAAACCTTACTGAATATTTTTTTTTTTTTTTCAGGAATACTCTCAAAGATGCATTTCTTCAGGCATTATTAGACATTTTGCATGTGCATTTTTGGAGTTATGTTTCAAAAACTGACATTTTGAGTGTGACCAATATGAGGCCAGTAAAACCTCATTTTTGTATTTGTGAACCGTTCCAAAATACCTGATTCTGGTGAAACTCACATAAATTCAATATTGCAGGCTTTTTTAGACAAATTTCATGTTTGGTTTTAGAGTTATGATTATAAACCTTTCATATTTAGTATGACAGTTATACTGTTCTATTGAATAAAAAGCTATCTTTTGTCTTTGTGAACCTCACAAAAGATCATTTTTCTAGTACAACTAACAAAAATACATATCTGTAGGCATTATTAGCCATTTTGCATGTGTTGTTTGGAAGTTATGTCTGAATACATTTTTATTGCTTTTTTCGCATTATCTCAGGATTGTAAGACTATTATAGTCTTATTGAGTAAAAAACTACTTTTTGCATTTGCAAGTTTTAAAAAAGCATATGTTTCGATCTATGTTGATAGCCCCCTCTAAGTCCCCTGGTAGTTTTCACCCAAGGCAAACTGGTACTAGGTGATGGACCAGACAAAGAGCATCTCGAAAACATCTATGAAAAGTAAAAACAAAGGACCCAGATTTCCCTCGCCCGGACGTGTTTCACCGGGGCCCCCCTCTGGGGCCAGGCCCGGAGGTGGCGCACGATAGCGATAGCCTGTACCCATGGGGCCCGGCCGCGCACAGCCCGAAGAGGCAACGTGGGTCCCCCCTCCAATGGGCTCACCACCCATAGCAGGGGCCATAGAGGTCGGATGCAATGTGAGCTGGGCGGCAGCCAGGGGCAAGACACTTGGCGGTCCGATCCTCGGCTACATAAGCTCGCTCTTGGGACGTGGAACGTAACTTACTGGGGGGAAAGGAGCCTGAGCTAGTGCCCGAAGTAGAGAAATTCCGGCTGGATGTAGTCGGACTCACTTCGACGCACAGCAAGGGCTCTGGAACCACTTCTCTTGAAAGGGGCTGGACTCTCTTTCACTCTGGCGTTGCCGGCAGTGAGAGGCGACGGGCTGGGGTGGCAATTCTCGTTTCCCCCCGGCTCAAAGCCTGCACGTTGGAGTTCAACCCAGTGGACGAAAGAGTAGCCTCCCTCCGCCTTCGGGTGGGGGGACGGGTCCTGACTGTTGTTTGCGCTTACGCACCAAACAACAGTTCAGAGTACCCATCCTTCTTGGGTACACTCGAGGGAGTACTGGAGAGTGCTCCCTCGGGTGATTCCCTTGTTCTGCTGGGGGACTTCAACGCTCATGTTGGTAACGACAGTGAAACCTGGAGAGGCATGATTTGGAAGAATGGCCGCCCGGATCTGAACCCGAGTGGTGTTTTGTTATTGGACTTCTGTGCTCGTCACAGTTTGTCCATAACAAACACCATGTTCAAACATAAGGGTGTCCATATGTGCACTTGGCACCAGGACACCCTAGGCCGCGGTTCCATGATCGACTTTGTAGTTCTGTCATCGGATTTGCGGCCTCATGTTTTGGACACTCGGGTGAAAAGAGGGGCGGAGCTTTCTACCGATCACCACCTGGTGGTGAGTTGGCTGCGATGGTGGGGGAGGATGCCGGACAGACCTGACAGGTCCAAACGCATTGTGAGGGTTTGCTGGGAACGTCTGGCAGAGTCTCCTGTCAGAGAAAGTTTAAATTCCCCCCTCCGGAGGAACTTTGAACATGTCACGAGGGAGGTGCTGGACATGAGTGGACCATGTTCCGCACCTCTATTGTCGAGGCGGCTGATCGGAGCTGTGGCCGCAAGGTAGTTGGTGCTTGTCGTGGCGGTAATCCTAGAACCCGGTGGTGGACACCAGCGGTCAGGGATGCCGTCAAGCTAAATAAGGAGTCCTATCGGGTTCTTTTGGTTCAAAGGACTCCAGAGGCAGTGGACAGGTACCGACAGGCCAAGCGGTGTGCAGCTTCAGCGGTCGCAGAGGCAAAAACTCGGACATGGGAAGAGTTTGGGGAAGCCATGGAAAATGACTTCCGGATGGCTTCGAAGCGATTCTGGACCACCATCCGCCGCCTCAGGAAGGGGAAACAGTGCACTGTCAACACCATGGATGGTGTTCTGCTGACCTCAACTGCGGATGTTGTGGATAGGTGGAAGGAATACTTCGAAGACCTCCTCAATTCCACCAACACGTCTTCCTATGAGGAAGCAGTGCCTGGGGAATCTGTGGTGGACTCTCCTATTTCTGGGGCTGAGGTTGCTGAGGTAGTTAAAAAGCTCCTCGGTGACAAGGCCCCAGGGGTGGATGAGATCCGCCCGGAGTTCCTTAAGGGTCTGGATGCAGTGGGGCTGTCTTGGTTGACAAGACTCTGCAGCATCGCGTGGACATTGGGGGCGGTACCTCCGGATTGGCAGACCGGGGTGGTAGTCCCTCTCTTTAAGAAGGGGGACCGGAGGGTGTGTTCCAACTATCGTGGGATCACACTCCTCAGCCTTCCCGGTAAGGTTTATTCAGGTGTACTGGAGAGGAGGCTACGCCGGATAGTCGAACCTCGGATTCAGGAGGAACTGTGTGGTTTTCGTCCTGGTCGTGGAACTGTGGACCAGCTCTATACTCTCGGCAGGGTTCTTGAGGGTGCATGGGAGATTGCCCAACCAGTCTACATGTGCTTTGTGGACTTGGAGAAGGCATTCGACCGTGTCCCTCGGGAAGTCCTGTGGGGAGTGCTCAGAGAGTATGGGGTATCGGACTGTCTTATTGTGGCAGTCCGATCCCTGTACTATCAGTGTCAGAGCTTGGTCCGCATTGCTGTCAGTAAGTCGGACACGTTTCCAGTGAGGGTTGGACTCCGCCAAGGCTGCCCTTTGTCACCAATTCTGTTCATAACTTTTATGGACAGAATTTCTAGGCACAGTCAAGGCATTGAGGGGTTCCGGTTTGGTGGCCGCGGGATTAGGTCTATGCTTTTTGCAGACGATGTGGTCCTGTTGGCTTCATCTGGCCGGGATCTTCAGCTCTCACTGGATCGGTTCGCAGCTGAGTGTGAAGCGGCCGGAATGAGAATCAGCACCTCCAAATCCGAGTCCATGGTTCTCTCCCGGAAAAGGGTGGAGTGCCATCTCCGGGTTGGGGAGGACACCCTGCCCCAAGTGGAGGAGTTCAAGTACCTAGGAGTATTGTTCACGAGTGGGGGAAGAGTGGATCGTGAGATCGACAGGCGGATCGGTGCGGCGTTTTCAGTAATGCGGACGTTGTACCGATCCGTTGTGGTGAAGAAGGAACTGAGCCGGAAAGCAAAGCTCTCAATTTACCGGTCGATCTACGTTCCCATCCTCACCTATGGTCATGAGCTTTGGGTCATGATCGAAAGGATAAGATCACGGGTACAAGCGGCCGAAATGAGTTTCCTCCGCCGTGTGGCGGGGCTCTCCCTTAGAGATAGGGTGAGAAGCTCTGCCATCCGGGAGGAACTCAAAGTAAAGCCGCTGCTCCTCCACATCGAGAGGAGCCAGATGAGGTGGTTCGGGCATCTGGTCAGGATGCCACCCGAACGCCTCCCGAGGGAGGTGTTTAGGGCACATCCAACCGGTAGGAGGACACAGGGAAGACCCAGGACACGTTGGGAAGACTATGTCTCCCGGCTGGCCTGGAAACGCCTCGGGATCCCCCGGGAAGAGCTAGACGAAGTGGCTGGGGAGAGGAAAGTCTGAGCTTCCCTGCTTAGGCTGCTGCCCCCGCGACCCGTCCTCGGATAAGTGGAAGAAAATGGATGGATGGATGGAGGGATGTTACGAGTAAAACTCCCAAAGATGCATTATTTCAGGCATTATTAGCCATTTTTCATGTGTGGTGTAGGAGTTATGTTTAAATAACTGTCATATTGAGTGTTACAGTATACAGTCATATTGAGTAAAACCTCATTTTTGTATTTGCAAACCATAGAAAAACAACTGTATCTAGTAAAACTCACATGTATTCTTCAAAGGCATTTTTAGACATTTTGCACGTTTGGATTAGGAATTATGTTGGAATACATTTTTATTGCTTTTTTCGTATTATCTCAGGATTCTAAGTACATGACTGTCAAATTGAGTAAAAAATTACTTTTTGTTTTTGCAAACCTTACCAAAGGTTTTTTTTTTCAGGAAAACTCTCAAAGATGCATTTCTTCAGGCATTATTAGACATTTTGCATGTGTATTTTTGGAGTTATGTTTAAAAAACTGATATTTTGAGTGTGACCAATATGAGGCCAGTAAAACCTGATTTTTGTATTTGTGAACCTTTCCAAAATACCTGATTCCGCTAAAACTAACATAAATTCAATATTACATCCTTTTTTAGACAAATTTCATGTTTGTTTTTGGAGTTATGATTATAAACCTTTCATATTTAGTATGACAGTTATACTGTTATATTGAATAAAAAACTAACTTTTGTCTTTGTGAACCTCACAAAAGATCATTTTTCTAGTACAACTAACAAAAATACATATCTCTAGGCATTATTAGCCATTTTGCATGTGTTGTTTAGAAGTTATGTTTGAATACATTTGTATTGCTTTTTTCGCATTATCTCAGGATTCTAAGAACATTATAGTCATATCTAGTCAAAAACTACTTTTTGCATTTGGAAGATTTAAAAAAGCATATGTTTCGAATAAAACTCCCAAAGATGCATTATTTCAGGCATTATTAGCCATTGTTCATCTGTGGTGTAAGAGTTATGTTTAAATAACTGTCATATTGAGTGTTACAGTGTACAGTCATATTGAGTAAAACCTCATTTTTGTATTTGCAAACCATAGAAAAACAACTGTATCTATTAAAACTCCCATGTATTCAATATCACAGGCATTTTTAGACATTTTGCGCGTTTGGATTAGGAATTATGTTGGAATCCATTTTTATTGCTTTTTTCATATTATCTCAGGATTATAAGTACATTACTGTCAAATTGAGTAAAAAATTACTTTTTGTTTTTGCAAACCCTACCAAATATGTTTTTTTCAGGAAAACTCTCAAAGATGCATTTCTTCAGGCATTATTAGACATTTTGTATGTGTATTTTTGGAGTTATGTTTCAAAAACTGACATTTTGATTGTGACCAATATGAGGCCAGTAAAACCTGATTTTTGTATGTGTGAACCTTTCCAAAATACCTGATTCCGGCAAAACTCACATAAATTCAATATTACATCCTTTTTTTAGACAAATTTCATGTTTGGTTTTGGAGTTATGATGATAAACCTTTCATATTTAGTATGACAGTTATACTGTTATATTGAATAAATAAAAACTAACTTATGTCTTTGCAAACCTTACAAAAGATCATTTTTCTAGTACAACTAACAACAATACTTGTCTCTAGGCATTATTAGCCATTTTGCATGTGTTGTTTAGAAGTTATGTTTGAATACATTTTTATTACTTTTTTCGCATTATTTCAGGATTCTAAGAACATTACTGTCAAATTGAGTAAAACATTACATTTTGTTTTTGCAAACCTTACCAAATGTTTTTTTTTTTCAGGAAAACTCTCAAAGATGCATTTCTCCAGGCATTATTAGACATTTTGCATGTGTATTTTTGGAGTTATGTTTCAAAAACTGACATTTTGAGTGTGACCAATATGAGGCCAGTAAAACCTGATTTTTGTATTTGTGAACCTTTCCAAAATACCTGATTCTGGTAAAACTCACATAAATTCAATATTAGAGGCTTTTTTAGACACATTTCATGTTCGGTTTTGGAGTTATGATTATAAACCTTTCATATTTAGTATGACAGTTTTACTGTTATATTGAATAAAAAAAACAAAATTATGTCTTTGCGAACCTCACAAAAGATATTTTTTCTAGTACAACTAACAAAAATACATATTTCAAGGCAATATTAGCCATTTGGCATGTGTTGTTTAGAAGTTATGTTTGAATACATTTTTATTGCTTTTTTCGCATTATCTCAGGATTCTAAGAACATTATAGTCATATTGAGTGAAAAACTACTTTTTGCATTTGCAAGATTTAAAAAAGCATATGTTTCGAGTAAAACTCCCAAAGATGCATTATTTCAGGCATTATTAGCCATTTTTCATGTGTGGTGTAGGAGTTATGTTTAAATAACTGTCATATTGAGTGTTACAGTATACAGTCTAATTGAGTAAAACCAAATTTTTGTATTTGCAAACCACAGAAAAACAACTGTATCTATTAAAACTCCCATGTATTCAATATCACAGGCATTTTTACACATTTTGCACATTTGGATTAGGAATTATGTTGGAATCCATTTTTATTGCTTTTTTCGTATTATCTCAGGATTCTAAGTACATTACTGTCAAATTGAGTAAAATAAATTACCTTTTGTGTTTGCAAACCTTACCAAATGTGTTTTTTCCTGTAAAACTCACAAAGATACATTTCTTCAGGAATTTTTTTTTCGTAATTTTGCATGTGTATTTTGGGAGTTATGGTTCAAATTTAGTGTGACCAATGTGAGGCCAGTAATACCAAATTTTTGTATTGGTGAACCTTTCCGAAATACCTGATTCTGGTACAACTCACATAAAGTCAATATTAAATACTTTTTTGGACAGATTTCATGTTTTGTTTTGGAGTTATATTTATAAACCTTTCATATTCAGTATGACAGTTATACTGTTATATTGAATAAAAAAAACTAAATTGTATCTTTGCAAACACTTTAAAAAAAATTATGTAAAAAAAACGGTCATTTACTGGCAGCTACGGCTGCAGAACAAAAACCATAAAATTAAAGAGAAACATTGTAAACCAAATAATGATCAAAAACATTATATTTACAGAAATGTTCATGAAATGTTTTGGGGAGAAATATCGTAATTTTACAGATTTTTACTAAACTATTACAATCAACCACCTTTATTGAAGTGACAATGCTGGCGATTCCACAGAAAAATACAATTTTTTTACAGATTTTTTCTGAATTGTTAGGACCAGGGTGTCTCATTCACTTTACCGGGGGGCCACTGGATGCAGGAACTTTAAGCAAAGTGAGTTCACCTTGCATGAATGGCTATCCCACCCTAGCAACAAAATCCTACCATTTCACCACGAGTATTTCAGTGACCCTCATGTAGGATTGACTCAAAGTTTGACCGGTCGACTATGACACGTATTACCGTGGTGGGTTTTGTGTACGCTCATTAGGTTTAAATAACTGTCCTATTGAGTGTAACAGTATACAGTAATATTGGAGTAAAACCTAATTTTTGTACTTGCAAACCATAGAAGAGCAATTGTATCTAGTAAAACTCACATGGATTCAATATCACAGGCATTTTTAGACAATTTACACGTTTGGATTAGGAATTATATTGGAAAACATTTTTAATGCTCTTTTTGCATTATCTCAGGATTTTAAGTACATTAGTGTCAAATTGGGTAAAAAAATACTTTTTGATTTTGCAAACCTTACAAAATGTTTCTTTTTCCAGTAAAACTCACAAAGATACATTTCTTCAGGCATTTTTTTGTAATTTTGCATGTGTATTTTTGGAGTTATGTTTTCAAAACTGTCTTATTGAGTGTGACCAATGTGAGGCCAGTAAAACCGAATTTTTGTATTTGTGAACCTTAGTAAAACAATCAATCAATCAATCAATGTTTATTTATATAGCCCCAAATCACAAATGTCTCAAAGGACTGCACAAATCATTACGACTACAACATCCTCGGAAGAACCCACAAAAGGGCAAGGAAAACTCACACCCAGTGGGCAGGGAGAATTCACATCCAGTGGGACGCCAGTGACAATGCTGACTATGAGAAACCTTGGAGAGGACCTCAGATGTGGGCAACCCCCCCCCCCCCTCTAGGGGACCGAAAGCAATGGATGTCGAGCGGGTCTAACATGATACTGTGAAAGTTCAATCCATAGTGGCTCCAAGACAGCAGCGAAACCATCTCAAGCGGATCAGCAGCGTAGAGATGTCCCCAACCGATACAGGCGAGCGGTCCATCCTGGGTCCCGACGAGCGGTCCATCCTGGGTCTCGACTCTGGACAGCCAGTACTTCATCCATGGTCATCGGACCGGACCCCCTCCACATAGGAGAAAGAAAAGAAGCGGCAGATCAACTGGTAAAAAGGAGGTCTATTTAAAGGCTAGAGTATACAGATGAGTTTTAAGGTGAGACTTAAATGCTTCTACTGAGGTAGCATCTCGAACTGTTACCGGGAGGGCATTCCAGAGTACTGGAGCCCGAACGGAAAACGCTCTATAGCCCGCAGACTTTTTTTGAGCTCTAGGAATCACTAATAAGCCGGAGTCTTTTGAACGCAGATTTCTTGCCGGGACATATGGTACAATACAATCGGCAAGATAGGCTGGAGCTAGACCGTGTAGTATTTTATACGTAAGTAGTAAAACCTTAAAGTCACATCTTAAGTGCACAGGAAGCCAGTGCAGGTGAGCCAGTACAGGCGTAATGTGATCAAACTTTCTTGTTCTTGTCAAAAGTCTAGCAGCCGCATTTTGTACCAACTGTAATCTTTTAATGCTAGACATGGGGGGACCCGAAAATAATACGTTACAGTAATCGAGACGAGACGTAACAAACGCATGGATAATGATCTCGGCGTCTCACATGGAATTAATATCACAGACAATTTTAGATATTTTGCATGTTTGGATTAGAAAGTATGTTGGAATACATTTTTATTGCTTTTTTTGCAATATCTCAGAAATGTATGTATATTCCTGTCAAATTTTATGACAATAATGTTCTTCGAATCCTGAGATAATGCGAAAAAAGCAATAAAAATGTATTCAAACATAACTTATAAACTACACATGAAAAATGGTTAATAATTTCTAGAAATATTTATCTTTGTTAGTTGTACTAGAAAAAATATATTTTGTAAGGTTTGCAAAGACACAAGTTAGTTGTTTTATTCAATATAACATAACGGTCATCCTAATATAAAAGGTTGATAAACATAACTCCAAAACCAGACATAAAATATGTCTAATAAAGCCTGCAATATTGAATTTTTGTGAGTTTTACCAGAATCAGGTATTTTGGAAAGGTTCACAATTACAAAATAAGGTTTTACATACTATGACAGTATACGGTCACACTCAATATGACAGTTTTTGAAACATAACTCCAAAAATACACATGCAAAATGTCTAATAATGCCTGAAGAAATGTATCTATGTGAGTTTTACTGAAAAAAAAACATTTGATAAGGTTTGCAAAAACAAAAAGTATTTTTTACCCAATTTGACAGTAATGCACCTTGAATCCTGAGATAATGCGAAAAAAGCAATAAAAATGTATTCCAACATAACTCCTAATCCAAACGTGCAAAATGTCTAAAAATGCCTGTGATATTGAATCCATGTGAGTTTTACTAGAAACAGTTGTTTTTCTATGGTTTGCAAATACAAAAAAAAGGTTTTACCCAATATGACTGTATACTGTAACACTAAATAGGACAACTATTTGAACATAACTACTAAACCACACGTGAAAAATGGCTAATAATGCCTGATAAAATGCAACTTTGGGAGTTTAACTCGAAACATATGCTTTTTAAATTTTGCAAATTTAAAAAGTAGTCTTTTACTCAATATGACAATAATGTTCTTAGAATCCTGAAATAATACGAAAAAAGCAATAATAATGTATTCAAACATATATTCTAAACAGCACATGCAAGATGGCTAATAATGCCTTGATATATTTAACTTTGTTAGTTTTACTAGAAAAAATATCTTTTGTAAGGTTTGCAGAGACACAAGTTAGTTTTTTTTAATTCAATATAACAGTATAACCGTCATCCTAATATGAAAACATATCTCCAAAACCAGACATAAAATCTGTCTGATAGAGCCTATAATATTGTAATATTGAGTTTTACCAGAATCAGCTCACAATTACAAAAATAGGGTTTTGCTCACTATGACAGTATACGGTCACACTCAATATGACATTTTTTGAAAATACCAATGCAAAATGTCTAAAAATGCCTGAAGAAATGTATCTTTGTGGGTTTTAATGGAGAAAAAAAAAACATTTGGTAAGGTTTGCAAATACAAAAATTAGGTTTTAGTCAATATGACTGTGTACTATAACATTCAATATGACAGTTATTTAAACATAACTTCTACACCACACATGAAAAATGAATAATAATGCCTGAAATATTGCATCTTTGGGAGTTTTTCACAAAACATATGCTTTTTTAAATCTTGCTAGTGCAAAAAGAAGTTTTTTTCCTCAATATGACAATAATGTTCTTAATATCCTGAGACAATGCGAAAAAAGCAAGACAAATGTTTTCCTTATGTAGCGGTGGATCAGATCACCAACTGCCCTGCCTTCGGCTGCTGCCCAGCTCACAATGCACCCGACCTCTATGGCCCCTCTTATGAGTGGTGATCCCATTGGAGGGATGACCCACATTGACTCTTCAGGGTTTACCCATGGGGACAGGCCCTGCCACCAGTCGTTTGCCATCGTGCCCCAACTCCGGGCCTGGCTCCAGAGCAGGGCCCCGGTGACCGGCGTCCGGGCGAGGGAAATCTAAGTCTACTTTGCTGTACAGCCATAGAATTTTTCGAGCTGCTCTTTATGTGATCCCTCACCTAGGACCTGTTTTTCTTGGGAGACCCTATCAGGGGGCATGAAAGCCCCCAGACAACATAGCTCCCAGTCATTTTGAGTAAAACTTAAATTTTGTAATTGCAAACCATAGAAAAACAACTGTTTCTAATAAAACTTACATGAGTATATGAGTTTATTTTGAACATGCAAGCATACAAAATGATACATCACAATTTTCAGTTTCTCTTTTCAACATGTTCGAAAAGGAGTAGGAAGAAGCAGAGCTTATTTTATCCTACCCCTTTTCTTTTACATAACAGCTGCTGAAACTTTGTTCACTTCCTGTTCTCAATGTATTCACAATTTACTCCATTTGTAATTAAATAAAAATAAATAAATAAATAATTGTTGAAGTTGTATTTCATACGATGAGATTATTTTGAGAATGAAAGAATGTGAATGGGTGAATAAATTCAGAATGTTAATCATGATTCTTCTTTTTTTTTTACTTTGTCAACACGTAAGTTTGATGAGTTTCTTGATGTGGATCATATTAGTACATTGTTTGATTGCTTTGCTTAATTCATTCCATAGTTTGATTCCACATACAGATGTACTGGAGGTCTTAAGTGTTGTACGTGCTACAAATATTTTAAGTTACATTTTTCTCCAAGATCACATTTCTCCTCTTATGTTGAGAAGAGTTGTTTTATATTCTTCGGTAGCAGGTTGTAGTTTGCTTTGTGTATAATGTTAGCAGTATGCAAATCTACTATGTTGTGGTTTTTTAGTATCTTTGATTCAATAAATAAAGGGTTAGTATGTTCTCTATATCCAACATTATGTATTATTCTAACTGATCTTTTCTGTAATACTGTTAGTGAATGAAGTGTACTTTTAGAATTATTTCCCCATATTTCTACACAGTAACTCAAATATGGTAACACTAGTGAGCAGTAGAGAATATGAAGTGATTTTTTTTCTAGAACATATTTAGCTTTATTCATTATAGACGTGTTTCTTGCAACTTGATATTGTATACTTTTTACATGAGATTTCCAGTTCAAATTTCCATCAATCATCATACCTACACTGAAAAAAATATATATTTTTATGGTTAATTTACTCTAAATTTCTACTGTAATTTTTCAGTTTTTTTTAAATAGGTTAGAAAACTGTAGAATTGAATACATTATCTGTAAATAAAAAAAACCGCCTGTTATTTTAAGTAATATGCCAGTAATGAAAAACTATGTATATTTCAATTTTTTTACAGAAAAATACCATATTATTAATACATATCATTTTCTGTTTTCTCAATTTACTTCCAAATTCACGTAAAATTACAGTAATTAACTTTCATTTAATATGTAGCTTGTTATATAAAATTCTATGTCCATACTAACAATCTAACAGTTCTATATGTAATTTAAAGGAAAATCTTATTTTTATAATATTTATGTGTATTTTTATATTCAAGTTGAAAAATATTTGTAGCCTGTTATATAAAGGTTTATGCTCATACCAATAATTTAAAATTTTTCTCGGTAATATGACACACGTTGGTGACTGCAAGATCAACAGCCATACAGATCACACTGACTGTGGCTGTACAAACAAATTTAACACTGTTACAAATAAGCACCACATTGTGAACCCACATCAAACAACTGACGCACAGAGGGGGGTGGTGATGTGGGGCTACACCACTCCACATCACCTCCCCCCTCCGTGCGTTGGTTGAGTTGGGCGGGGTTTAGTGGTTGCGGGGGGTGTAGCCCGGAAGAGTAGTGCTGCATGGGATTATGGGTATTTGTACTTTTGTGTTTATTCTGTGTTACGGTGAAGATGTTCGGTGGAACTGCCAGCATTGTCACTTCATTAAAGTTGGTTGATCGCAATAATTTGGAAAACCTCTTTAGAAAAAATATATTTTTCTACAGAACTGTTTGTAATTAAAATCCTGAGATAATGCGAAAAAAGCAATACAAATGTATTCCAACATAATTCCAAATCCAAACGGGAAAAATGTCTAAAAATGCCTGTGGTTTTGAATCCATGTGAGTTTTACTAGAAACAGTTGTTTTTATATGGTTTGCAAACACAAAAAATAGGTTTTACTTGATAAGACTGTATACTGTAACACTCAATATGACAGTTATTAAAACATAACTTCTAAACCACACATGAAAAATGGCTAATACCTACTCAGGTAGGTATTACCCTGAGATCGGTAGGTTGTGAGTTCAAACCCCGGCAGAGTCATACCAAAAACTATATAAAAAGGGGCCCCCTTACCTCCCAGCTTGGCACTCCGCATCAAGGGTTGGAATTGGGGTTAAATCACCATGAGCGCGGTACCGCTGCTGCCCACTGCTCCCCTCACCTCCCACGGGGTGATCAAGGGGATGGGTCAAATGCAGACATAGGACAAAGTTCGCCACACCTAGTGTGTGTGTGACAATCATTGGTACTTTAACTTTAACTTAATAACACCTGAAATAACGCATCTTTGGGGGTTTTACTCGAAACATGTTTTTTAAAATCTTGCAAATGCAAACAGTAGTTTTATACTCAATATGACAATAATGTTCTTAGAATCCTGAGATATTGCAAAAAAAGCAATACAAATGTATTCAAACATAACTTCTAAACAAAACATCCAAATTGGCTAATAATGCCTAGAGATATTTATATGTGTTAGTTTTACTAGAAAAAATATATTCCGTAAGGTTTGCAAAGTCACAAATTAGTTTTATATTCAATATAACAGTATGAGTTTCATACTAAATATGAAAGGTTTATTAACATAACTCCAAAACCAAACATAAACTATGTCTGATAAAAGCCTGTTATATAGAATTTTTGTGAGTTTTACCAGAATCAGGTATTTTACTCAATATAACAGTATACGGTCACATTCAATATGACAGTTTTTGAAACATAGTTCTAAAAATACACATGCAAAATGTCTAATAATGCGTGAAGAAAATTATCTTTGTGAGTGCTACTGCAAAAAAAAAAAAACTTTTGGTAAGCTTTGAAACAACCAAAAGTAATTTTTTTATCCAATTTGACAGAAATGTAATTAGAATCCTAAAATAAAACGAAAAAAATAATACAAATGTATGCCAAAAAAATTCCTAATCCAAACGTGCAAAATGTCTAAAAATGCCCGTGATATTGAATCCATGTGAGTTTTATTAGAAACAGTTGTTTTTCTATGGTTTGCAAACACAAAAAATCGGTTTTACCTATTATGACTGTATACTGTAACACTCAATATGACAGTTATTTAAACATAACTTCTAAACCACATATGAAAAATGGCTAATAATACCTGAAATAATGCATCTTTGGGAGTTTTACTCCAAACATATGCTTTATTATATATTTCAAATGCATAAGCAGTTGTATATGTAATTTTAAAGAAAATCTTATTTTTTTATTATATATGTGTAATTTTATATTCAAGTTGAAAAATATTCATAGCCTGTTATATATAGGTTTATGCTCATACTAACAATTTAAATTTTTTCTCTATAGTATGACACAGGTTGGTGACTGCAAGATCAACAGCCATACAGATCACACTGACGGTGGCTGTACAAACAAATTTAACACTGTTACAAATATGCACCACATTGTGAACCAACATCAAACAAGAATTACAAACACATTTTTGGAGAACATCTTCACCGTAACACAAAATAAACACAAAAGAACAAATACCCATAAGCCCATGTAGCACTACTCTTCCGAGCTACACCCCCCGCAACCACCAAACCCCGCCCAACTCAACTGACGCACGGAGGGGGGCGGTGATGTGGGGTGGTGGCGGGGGTGTAGCCCCGAAGAGTAGCGCTGCATGGGATTATGGGTATTTGTTCTTTTGTGTTTATTTTCTGTTACGGTGAAGATGTTCTCCCAAAATGTGTTTGTCATTCTTGTTTGATGTGGGTTCACAATGTGGCGCATATTTGTAACAGTGTTAAATTTGTTTGTACAGCCACCGTCAGTGTGATCTGTATGGCTGTTGATCAAGTATGTCTTTCAGTAAGTTTTTTAATCCAACACATTTTGCACAACGTGTGTTTCAGTCGGCTCACACCACATCTTGTAAAAGAGTGAGTGTGACGTAAGGTTGTGGAGGACAATAGGGCAGTGCTAACACGGCACACCCTAATAAATTTTTCCGCTTGATATTAGGACAAAACTTCGCGAGGGTCACAGCAAGTCTCTTGGGAAGATTGGCCATATGTTGCCTAGTCGGCATAGCCATCCAAAGAAAGTGAATCCACTTTTCATGTAGTTTCTACATACAGTGGACCGGTATTTGAGCTTGAGACCGCTGATTTTAATAATTTGAGTTTGAGACCCCTGATCTTAATAATTCAGAAAAAATCTGTAAATTAATGGTATTTTCGGTGGAACTGCCAGCATTGTCACTTCATTATAGTTGGTTGATCGTAATAATTTGGAAAACCTCTTTAAAAAAATATATTTTTCTGCAGAACTTTTTGCATCTTCACTTTATTAAAGGTGGTTCATTTTAATAATTTCGTAAAAATCTGTAAAATTACGATATTTTTCCACAAAATGTTTAATGAAAAATTCTGTAAATATAATGTCTTTGATCATTTTTTGGTTTACAGTGTTCAATATTACAGGCTTTATTAGACAGATTTTATGTTTGGTTTTGGAGTTATGCTAATAAACCTATTCTGCCTTCCTTAAGCACACTTGCACACGAAGGCAGTAAGTTCAACACCTTCCGCTCATCAAAACTCTGTACACCAGGTTGACTGATGGAGGCCAGGTTTATTGACTATTGAAAGGGTGAAACTGTAGGACACAAACATTGTACATGTAAATGCCTGAATTAAATGAACTTAATAATGTCATATCACAGACCACAGATTATCAAGTATTCCATTTGAATTAATTCTAAGTTTAACTTTGTCACACACTACTGTATGTGTTGTTATAATTAGTAAATACCAGTGACAAATGAGCGTTCTGCTGTTTACCGGTAAATTGTCTTAAGTAACGGTACAACAAACGTCCACTAGATGGAGGCAGATGACAACAAATGAAAGTTAGCTGACGTGAACAAGTGACGAAATCAGAGCTCGTCCATCCATCCATCCATTTTCTACCGCTTATTCCCTTTCGGGGTCGCGGGGGGCGCTGGCGCCTATCTCAGCTACAATCGGGCGGAAGGCGGGGTACACCCTGGACAAGTCGCCACCTCATCGCAGGGCCCAGAGCTCGTCTAACTTTGTTAAACACACACATTTACAGCTAAATATGATTCATTGTGTACTATAAACATTAAATATAGGTACATACCAACGATGCCACGAACAGCAAAAGATGTAAAAGTTGTTTGCTGAGAAACACGAGGAGTGAAGTGGAGTTTGAAATGCTTCCGGAGTCTAAACACGTGACCTACCTACGCGTTTCTTATAGGTACAGCTCACTTAGCAGAATCAATTGAAATGACTTAGCAATAAACACACACTAAATAGAGTAATCTTAATAACTGGGGCAGAACACTCCCCGCCTGGCATTTTAAAATGTCACCACCTTAATGTCCATACAGCTCTTATCGTTCCTTATCAGAAGCAAGAAGGAGGACTGTCTCAGAAATGGGACGCAGGAAGAGTTTAGTCCCATCTTTCCTGTAGACCTTGATCTCCACTTGCCGCACCTTACCATCTTTGCTTGGAAAGACTTGAGTAATCAAGCCCAGAGGCCACTCGTTTCTTGCAAACTGGTTGTCTTTGAGAAGGACAATACTCCCAAGCTGAAGGTCTGGAGTGGAGGTCGTCCACTTTGTCCGTGGTTGAAGTGATGCAAGGTATTGTCTCTTCCATCTATTCCAGAAAGTTTGGGCAAGATGTTGGACTTGGCGCCACTGGGACTTGTGAAGGTTTTTGATCCAATCACCGACTGGGGCAGAAGGAAAACTCACTTTTTGGGTGAGGAGGGTTGCTGGAGTAAGGATGAGGGGGTCGTCCGGGTCAGTAGACACTGGGATCAGAGGTCTGGCATTAATGACTGCAGCAACTTCTGCCACCAGTGTAGTGAGTGCTACGTGAGTGAGTCGTGAAGCTCCTAGCTGGAGGAACATGGAGTCCAGAATCCTTCGTGCTACTCCAATCATCCTCTCCCATGAACCACCCATATGAGAGCCATGAGGAGCGTTGAACTTCCATTCACATCCTTGATCCAAGAGATACTTCTCGACCGAAGCATTAATGATGTTTGAGATCTTCAGCTCTTTGCACGCGCTGACAAAGTTAGTTCCTCGGTCTGAACGAATAAGCTTCACAGGGCCCCTAACAGCAAGGAAACGCCGAAGAGCGTTGAGGAAGCTTGACGTGTCTAGAGATTCTATTACCTCGATGTGGACAGCTCGAACACTCATGCAGGTAAATAACACTGCCCACCGTTTACTCTGAGCGAAGCCACCTCTTGTACGTCGTGAAGACACAGCCCACGGTCCAAACACATCCAAGCCAACATTTGTGAATGGAGGTTCAGTAGAGAGGCGATTTTCCGGAATGTCGGCCATCTTCTGTGCCTGATGGGGGCCTCGTAGTTTACGACATACGACACATGCATGAATCACACTGCTCACCCGTCTTTTTCCATCAACTATCCAGAATCCGGCACTGCGTATGGCACCCTCGGTGAACAGTCGCCCTTGATGTTGAGTTTTCTCATGATGGTGTCGGATCAAGAGTATTGCTACATGATGACTGCCGGGAATAATGATGGGGGTTTTCTCTTGTTGCTGAAGTTGAGCTTCTTTGATACGACCTCCAACTCTCAGAAGACCGTCATTATCAATGAAAGGATCGAGGGCTTTGAGGGGGCTGTCTTTAGAAATACTTTCCTCCTTCTGCAGACAGGTGTACTCATCAGCGTAGATCTCCCGTTGAACAGTGCAGATGATGATTTTCTCAGACTGTAAGAGTTCGTTTGTAGAGATCGCCGCGTCACGGAGATGGGAGTCTTTGCAAACATTGTCTTTGGTTGCAGGGTTCCTCTGGAAGCGGCGAGCAATACGGATAAGGTGATCGACTGCATGGGTCAATGATTTCCAACTTGAAAACTTGGAGAAGTGTTGAGATCCAAGTAGTCTGCTTGACATGGTTGTGCTCATTGTTGACACTAGTGCACGGATGTCTGGATCTGATGAAGGGTCAACTAGCTCAAAGTTGTCTTCTTCAGACTGTTTTTTCAATGGCTCTTCAGAAATAGGGGTCCACACAGCCAGCTGGTATCTGTGAGATGTGCAGCTGTAACGGACCTTGTAGCGATATCTGCCGGGTTGAGTTCTGTTGGCACATGTTGCCACTTTCCAGGGCGAGAAGACCTTCTTATCCTTAGTACTCGGTTGCTGACGTACACGTAGAAGCGTCTGGTCTCATTCTTGATGTAACCGAGTACTACCTGACTGTCGCTGTAAAAGATGGGTCTCATCCAGTTGTGTGTCGATCTCTGAGGTGATGAGCTCTGCCAGTTCTACAGCAAGGACAGCTGCGCAAAGCTCAAGCCTCGGCACCGTATGTTCGTTAAGGGGGGCCAACTTAGCCTTTCCCATAGTAAACCCTACATGGATGGTACCCTCTGTATCTGTTAGGCTACAGCAGCGATTGCCTTAGTAGAGGCGTCACAAAAGACACATAGCTCTCATCGCAACATTCCTGCCAGAGAAGGTTCTGCATATGTCCGTGGTAGCTGGAGACTTCCCAGATCTTCTAGAGAGGATCGCCATGTGACCCATGTCTGTTTCATGTCTTGTGGGAGGGGAGAGTCCCAGTCGCCGTGATCTCTTGTAAGCTCTCGTAAGATGGCTTTGCCTTGAATAGTGACTTGGGGCGATAAATCCAAGAGGATCGAAGATGCCATTAACAGTAGACAGGATGCCTCGGCGGGTGAAGGGTTTCTCTTCATCGCCAACCTTGAAGATGAAGGTGTCGGACATCAAATCCCAGTTGAGGCCGAGACTGCGTTGCATTGGAAGATCATCAGCACCAATATCCAGATCTTTGAAGTCGTTGGCGTGATCACGGGATGGGAAGGCCTCCATTACTTCTCTCCTGTTTGAGGCAATTTTATGCAATCGCAAGTTTGATGCTGAGAGAGTGTCTTCCGTTCTCTTGAGTATGTCCACTGCTGCTTCTACAGAAGAGAAGGATTTCAAGCCGTCGTCCACGTAAAAGTCCCGATTGACGAACTGTTTGACGTCAGGGTCTCCAAACTATGTGCTCTTCCGGAGACAGTAGATAGCCACTGCGGGGGAGGGGTTGTTGCCGAAGACGTGGACCCTCATGCGGTAGTCAATAATGTTTTTGGATGGGTCATTATCCCGGAACCACAGGAACCTCAAGAACTTACGGTCCTCTTCCCTGACGAGGAAGCAGTAGAACATCTGTTCAATGTCCGCTGTTACTGCTACAGCTTCTTTGCGGAACCTGAGAAGTACCCCAAGCAGGCTGTTGTTGAGGTTGGGCCCAGTCAACAAGACATTGTTTAATGACACTCCTCCATGCTGAGCACTTGAGTCAAACACAATGCGAATGTTTCTAGGCTTCTTCGGGTGATACACACCAAAGGTTGGAAGATACCAGCGCTCTTCGCCTCTCTTCAAAAGAGGTGCTACTTCTGCATTATTTTTCTGAAACATATTTTCCATGAAGGTGAGAAAATGTTGTTTTAATGCAGGCTTCCTTTCAAGACTCCGTGTCAGTGATGAAAGTCGATTTAAGGCCTGTACTTTGTTATCGGGGGGACGACGCCTTTGTGACGTGAAAGGCAGCGGAGCTACCCAGCTGTTGTTTTTAATCTTTCTTTAAATTGTCTCTCATGATTTTCAAGAAAGAAATGTCCTCAATTGAAGGAGCAACTTTGTCATCATCCCTTGTCTGCTGAAACACTGTGGAGCCCAACTCTTCAGCTTCTCGACTGCATGTAAGAATCCCAGTTGTCTGTATCTTCGGATAGTCTTTGTACTGAAACTGACTGCATCTCTCTTTCACCTGCAGGATGTTTGAGCATGGTTGAAAGATGGAGGGGCGTTTCCGTTCTTTTACCTGGGTATAGAAGGCATTTATACTATCTGGCTTGTGCACACCTCCCAAGCAGACATTACCAACTATCACCCACCCCAGGTCGTGTTTCTGTGCATAAGGAGCATCTCGAGGGCCGTTCAACTGTTTGCGAACTTTGTGAGCTGCGATAATGTCTCGGCCTAGGAGAAGCAGAATGGGTGTTCTCTGTTCGAGCTCTGGGATGAATTGAGCAATGGACTTCAGGTGGGGGTCCGTTGTGTCCTGAGCAAGACACTAATGGGTAAATGTGGAAGTAGTGTCAAAGCGCTTTGAGTACCTTGAAGGTAGAAAAGCGCTATACAAGTACAACCCATAAATTAGATGCAGCATTGGGAGTTGGGATCTCTGATCTGTTGTCAGGGATGTCGTTGCATTCAACCAGACTTGGTAGAGGAAGACTGACTTTGCCGTCCATGGATTCAATCTGGTAACCTGTAGCTCTTCTTCCCATGGTTTCTGTTACTCCTGAACAGGTTCGGAGAGAGTATGGAGAGGGGGATCCTTGGACTTTGAAGGTGTCAAAGAACTCAGACCGGGCTAAGGATCTGTTGCTGTGTTCGTCAATGATAGCGTAGACCTTTATTGCCTTTTCTTGACGGTTGATGGGGTAGATTCTAACCAAATAGATTTTAGAGCATGATCTGTCACTTTGATCACCACCACAGCTGTAGTGCAGCTGCTGGCAACTTCTGAAGCTGTTGGCTCCCCGCCATGCTTTGAAGAGGGGTATGGCTCCTCTGTCTGTGGTGCTGGTCCTGGATGGAGAGCAGAGTTATGTTTGTCACTCCCACATTCAGTGCATGTGGCTGTATACTTGCAGTCTCTAGCCATGTGTTTTGAAGACGTGCAACATTTAAAGCATATCTTGTGTTCTCTGAGGAATTCTTTCCTTTCTTCTATGGGTTTATCTCGGAATGCTCGACATTTCCTCAGAAGGTGGGGTTTTTTATGAATTGGGCACTGACGTTCGGGGTTCTCAGCTTCAGCACTGTGTTCTGTAGGAGAGACTTCCATCTTGTGGACTGATATTTCTCTTGGTTTGGTTGTTCTAAAAGGTCTTGTCTGTCTTTGCAAAGTCAGCTTGAACAGCAACGTTGAAACTAGGGTAATTTCTGATTTTAGCCTGATGGAAAATAAAGTCCACAAATACTTCAAAAGGAGGGAATGAGACTCGAAAGTGTTCTTAGTAATTGGACCCAACAGACAGCCATTTCTTTTGCAGACTAGAGGGCAACTTCTGGACAAGAGGACTTATTCCTCTGGCTGTGTCGAGGTAGTGAAGGCCGGGAAGAGTTCCATCTGTCTTGTCCGCCTGCAGTTCCATAAGAAGGTCACTGAGCTCATGTCCTTGTAGGTGATTTTGGGGAAGTTGCTGATGCGTTGGAAAAGTGCCTCTTCGACTACTTCAGGGGCTCCGTAGCATGCGTCCAGTCTGTCCCATATACTCTGAAGTCCTCTTTGAGGTTGGCTAGCGTTGACAGCTCGAATACGTTTTGCATGTTCTCCTGACTCTTCCCCAAGCCACTTGACCAGCAAATCCATTTCCTCGCTGCATGTTAGATGAAGTCCTCTTACTGCGTTTTGAAAGGACTGTTGCCAAGCACTGTAACTCTCTGGCTGGTCGTTGAATTGGGTCATACATGTAGTAACCAGTTCACGCCGAGCGAAATATCTGATAACATCATTCATATCTTATCTGTCATGATGACCATTATGAGGAGTGTTATTGGACGTGTCGGGATACTGAAAACAATTTTTACTTGATCCCTGTTGGTTATGATAACCTTGAGTATTCTTGAAGGGTAGAGGCGTGGTCATAGAGGGTTGTGGCTGATTTACAGTTACTCTACTTGCTGCTGTTGGTGTGATGTTGGAAGCAGCTGGCCTCTCTACTGGTATGGACTGGAGAGTATGGTGATAGTTACTTGGTGCTGGGTCCAAACATGGATGGCTGCTTTCATTTTGAGAAGAAAAATGAGGATGTGGATGCAGTGCCGGGGTTGAA